>NC_040903.2:38838619-39145667 GCF_004126475.2 Phyllostomus discolor
CTATTCTTTACCCTTCTGTCTGCTTTGCACCTATCAATTATGCTTCTTATTCCCTGTTACCTTTTACCCCATTCTTCTCCTCCCCTTCCCACTGATAACCCTCCATATGATCTCCATTTCTGTGATTCTGTTATTGTTCTAGTTCTTTGCTGAGGTTTTTTTGTTTGTTTGTTTTTAGGTTCAGTTGTTGATAGTTGTGAATTTGTTGTCATTTTACTCATAGTTCTGATCTTCTCTTTCTTAGATAAGTCCCTTTAACATTTCAAATAATAAGAATTTGGTGATGATGAACTCCATTAACTTGACTTTATCTGGAAAGCACTTTATCTGTCCTTCTATTCTAAATGATAGTTTTGCTGGATAGAGTAATCTTGGATGTAGGTCCTTGCCTCTCATGACTTTGAATACTTCTTTTGAGCCCTTTCTTGCCTATCAGGTTTCTTTTGAGAAATCAGCTGATAGTTTTTTGGGAACTCCTTTGTAGGTAACTCTCTGTTTTTCTCTTGCTGCTTTTAAGATTCTCTCCTTATCTTTAATCTTTGGCAATTTAATTATGATGTGTCTTTGTGTGTTCCTTTTTGGGTCCAACGTGTTTGGAACTCTCTGAGGTTCCTGGACTTGTAAGTCTATTTCCTTCACCAGCTCGGGGAAGTTTTCCTACATTATTTTTGCAAATAACTTTTCGATTTCTTGCTCTTCCTTTTCTCCATCTGGCACCCCTGAGATTCAGCTGTTGGAATGTTTAAAGTTGTCCTGGAGGTTCCTAAACTTCTCCTTTTTTGATTGCTTATTTCTTCCTTCTGTTCTGGTTGAATGTTTACTTCTTTTTGTTCCAAATTGTAATTTCAGCCTTGATCTACTTCCCTTTACTGTTGGTTCCCTGGATATTTTTATTTATTTCATTTTGTATACCCTTCACCTCTTCCTTTTTTTTGTGTCCATACTCAATCATATCTGTGACCATCCTGATTGGCAGTGTTTTAAACTCTGCAAATGATAGTTTGGCTATCTCCTTGTTGTTTAATTTCTTTTCTGGCATTTTGATCTGTGTTTCATTTAGGCCATATGTCTTTGTCTCACACACCTATTACATTGTAAGGGTTGGAGCATTAGTTTTTCGCAAGGGCCGGAGAACCCACTTACCTGCCTTGTGTTGCTGTATGTGGGGGAGGGGTCAGAGAAAAAACAATGCCATTTTCACAACTCTCACCCCACTTTCAATAGACTGGCAGTTTCTCCCACCACCACAACTCCCACAGGTTATTATAGCCAGAGGTCCTGTGGCTTTATTTCCCTGTCCTAGAACCCTGGGTTGCATGGTCTGTCTCTGTCCCAAGTTATTCTTTCTGGTCCACAGCAGCTGCCTTGCTACCCATCTTTTCTGCCCCCACTGCCTGTCTCTGCCCCCCTACCAGTTTGGATGAATGTTTCTCCTGTAACTCATTGGTTATCAGATTTATATACAGTTTGATTTTCTAGCAGTTTTGGTTGTTTTTTGTTTTTAACTTGGTTGTTTCCTTACATTGGCTGCGTGAGAAGGTGAAGCATATCTACCTGTGCCTCCATTTTGACCGGAACTTACATATTTTAATATGCATTTACTGAGATTCTTGAGATAACCAGAGTCAGTTTTGAAACCTCAATCCTTCTACCATGGTATAAACAGTCAAGATTTTAAACCTCATCTTCTTTATACAAACTAGCAGCCTAATGTCAACCTTACTGATGTAAGTGTTTATTGAAATCGTATATATTAGGCACCTTAACAATGGGAAGATCTTCACCCATACCAATTTCCTTCCTTGTCTCACATGCTTTCTTTAAAAATGCTGTTACAAAATGAGGAATTTAAGAAAAATTAAAAAGAAAAAAACAGAAGGATCAAAAGTGCATATTTAAATGCATATTTAAAATGTTAAAATTAAAAGTATAATTGTATTAAAGAGAAGTGCCTATTAATAGATGATTATGAAAAACAAGGTAACATTATTTGTAAAGCATCTATAAAGAAATACAGCCTATCTATAATAAGCAACATAGCAATTGTCATGAATAGTGCAACCCAGAACTGAAGGGGTAGAAAAGATCAAAATAGAACCAGACAAAAAAGAATGAAATTATGTTGTTTCATTTGACAGTTTCAGATAGTTTTTCTTAAGTCTTGTCATCTGTGAATCAATTTTTGGTCTAAATTTATCTCATAGCCATGATTCCATATTTCCAGTTTAATAAAACCAACCATGTTTGATTCCAAACACTCGGCAGATTTTAAGGAAAGCTTTGCAGAGCAAAACAGCATCACAAGCAGGATGGCAACCACAATATTTGTTAAATGGGGTTCAGGGGGGCCATTTAATCCATCTGTTATTTCAACAAAACTGCATTTTTGTCTTGAAAGTGCTTCATGAGACTCCAGTGAATGAGGAGCATTTGTGATTCATTTTAGTACCAGAATATTCCAGAATAATTGGCTTTTCGTGGAGAGCTGCCATTATGAGCCAAATT
Organism: Phyllostomus discolor; assembly: GCF_004126475.2. Lineage (NCBI taxonomy): Eukaryota > Metazoa > Chordata > Mammalia > Chiroptera > Phyllostomidae > Phyllostomus > Phyllostomus discolor. The sequence continues at coordinate 38,841,125 of NC_040903.2, forward strand.
TTAAAATATGTTATTTCTCTGAATTTTGTGGCCATAGAGGGATACTTTGAAAGAATAGTATTTTGGCATGTGCTGCTCCTAAAATGTGATTTTATAGTTATTAGCCAGGAAAAGATCCCTTTAGAATATAACATAGATAGCAGCACAACCCTAGACAGAGAGTTTTCTTGTATATTCTTGTCCACTACAGAACTATTAAACTATGGCATTTTACATAAGTGACATTTTCAGAAGTGGCATAATTAGGCATTTAAAATTATTAATCTAAAATTAATTTAATATTATTATCATGGCTGAAAAATAAATTATAAGGAAATTCTATGGCCAAAGTCATGATCATCACATTGATGTGCCATAAAACTATTAAATGTTCTCTACATCGGTATAAAACCATGCAAGGGAAGATAAAGGTCTTAGTTAATTTAGAACAAATTATCAATGTCTCTCTCTAATTAGGGAATTACACTGCTGATAGAATTAAGTATGTAAGTATTGTGTACTGATTTATTTAAAGAACACACAATAAATATTTTAAAAGAATGCAATATGATTATATAAAATTAATCAATACACAACTTTTTCTTTAAAAAACACTGTTTATGTTATTTGTTTTTGCTGATAACATTTGATTGTCTTAAGTTCATTATATAACTAGCTCAAAGAGTTAGAACTGGATTTAGTTTTCATAATTTCCAACTAAATAAGACACAAATTAGTCCTGGCTGGTGTGGTTCAGTGTGTTGAGTGCCATCCTGCCAACCAAAAAGTCGCTAATTTGATTCTCAGTCTAGAGCAGGTGCCTGGGTTACTGGCCAGGTCCCCAATAGGGGGTGCTCAAGAGGCAACCACACATTGATGTTCTCTCATTTTATCCCTCTCGTCCTCTCTCTAAAAATAAATAAATAAAATTTAAAAAATAAACAAAATAAAAATCACAAACCATTTTGACAAGTACTTTGCCAAAGATTTTCCCAGGTTGTATGAGATATAAACAAACAGATTGGTATGGGAAAGTAGTAGGAAAAAATTTTCCTGGAAGAATTAAAAATTTAGCTGAATTTTGAAGATTATTAGGGGTTTTATTGGGATAGAAAGGAGTAAGAAAGGTTTTGCAGTGTTTATGCAAATACATGGTAGGTAATATTTTCATAAAAATTAATGAAAGAATGAATGAAAAATGAATTGTTGATATACTAATACAAAAAAACATGGAAAAACAACATAGCCCAGTTAAGTATAAGTACCTCTGCAATACTGATAAAAATTTAGGGAAAAACACTAGGACAAAGGAAGAACCTGACAGAGTGAATTATTTTTCTTTTTAAGGAAGGGGTTTGGATGTTCCACAAAGACATTTTTAAAATAATGAAATGTTTAAATATTTATAAATGTTACACATTAGAAGTACTTAAGCTTATCTGAGCAAGAGAAATCTGGAGATTGATACTAATTAAAAGACTATTGCAGTAATGTGGAGGGATTTTATGAAATACCAATTGATTGGTAGAAGTAGGAAAAGAGATAGATTCCACATTATTTAAAAAATGCATACAACTCAATGATTAGTTATATAAGGAAAGTGAGAGAAAAGGAAACTAGAATGTCTTAGAGGCTTGAACATGTATAATCGGGAGAATGGAACTTTCACTGTACAATAATATTCCAGATCAAGAGAAGATCTGAGGGTGAGATTTTATTCTAAAAATGTAATATTTGAAATACATTCTTGAAATTCAGAACAATGCCTGAGTCATGTATTCAGTTCTTACCATTGAAAAATATGCTAGGTGTTGAGAACCTTTAAGCCTTTTTTATGGTATATAGATGGCAACTAAAACGAATATATGCATATTGAATTTTATAGGCTGAATACATAATATGAGAGTGAAGAATCCTGATAATCCTATTAATGTTAAAGAAGAGAGGAAAACAACCCGTGAGAGACGAGACTAAAGCTGAGACTGAGAAGAAGGATTAACAATAAGTGACTAAAGATTAAAAAAAAAAGTAAATGTTTTTATTTCATTTGGCAACTTTGAACTCAATGCTATTCCAAAGACCTTTAAAAAAAACAACTTCATCCCTGGTTGATGTGGCACAGTGGATTGAGAGCTAGGCTGTGAACCAAAGAGTGGCTGGTTCGATTCCCAGTCTAGGCCACATGCCTGGGTTGTGGACCAGGCCCCCAGTAGGGGGTGCATGAGAGACAACCATACATTGATATCTCTCTCCCTTTCTTTCTTCTTCCCTTCCTCTCTCTAAAAATAAATAAATAAATAAAAATCTTTTAAAAAATTTATTTTAAAAATCTTCATGATATTCAGGGTTGTATAATTTTATTAGATATTAGAGTATATAGCTTTCTCAGAAAACATATATTTTCCTATACTGATATGATATTTCTCAAGGAAATACTTTTCCAAAGTAAATTTTAAAATTATGTCCTTACCTTTTCACATAGTCTCAGCTATTTAATATTTTGACAACACTCTATTTTCAAATATGTGTCACCCAGATAATTTATCTATTATTCTGGACTTTCACTAATCCCTTGATAGTTCTGCTTAATATTTAATAGAAATCATACCAATTTCTGTGACTAATTAAATTCAATATGAGTATGATCAGCAAAGATTCTTTATCACTCTTACTGTACATATTTAAAGGTGTCTTAAAGAAAAAAGTAAACTTTAAAAATCATAATATTTAAAATATTTCTGATGTTTTTGCATTCTTATTAAGTTAAATCATGTTTCACTTTTTAAACAAATTATATTTAATTGTTTACTCATTTTTACTTTTGTTTGATTGAAGACCCTTATAAATTTTGATAAAGTTTAAAAGGGATCCAACCATATGGGAAATATATTTGCCAATGATACCTCAGGCAGAATTTGATCTACAAGATACATAAAGAACTTCCAGGACTCCACAGCAGGAAGACAAGCAACCCAATTAAAAAATGGGCAAAGGGCTTAAACAGGCACTTCTACAAGGAGGACATACAGAGGGCCCAGAGACATAAGAAAGGATGCTCAGTGTCACTAGCTATTAGAGTGATACAAATTAAAATCACAATGAGATATCACTTCGCACCAGTCAGAATGGCCATCATAAGGCAATTAACAAACAATAAGTGCTGGCAAGGGTTTGGAGAAAAGGGAACCCTAATGCACTATAGGTGGGAATGCAGACTGGTGCAGCCATTGTGGAAAACAATATGGAATTTCCTCAGAAAACTAAAAATGGAACTGCCTTTTCACCTGGCAATTACACTGCTGGGAGTATACCCTAACAATCCTGAAACACCAATCCAAAAGAACCCCAATGTTCATAGCAGCACAATTTACAACAGCTAGATGCTGGAAGCAACTTAAGTGTCCATCAGTAAATGAATGGATCAAAAAAACTATGGTACATTTGCACAATGGAATACCATGCAGCAGAAAGAAAGAAGGAGCTCCTACCCTTTGCAACAGCATGAATGGAACTGAAGAGCATTATGCTAAGTGAAATAAGGCAGATGGTGAAAGGCAAATACCATATGATCTCATCTATAAGTGGAACCTAATCAACAAAACAAGAGAATGAAATAGAAACAGAGACATGGAAATAAAGAGCAAACTGACAGTAACCAGAGGGAAAGGGTCATCAGGGAAAATGTATAAAAGACCCATGGACAACGACAACCTTGGGGGGAGATTGAATGTTTGAGGTAGGGGTGGACAGGGTGGTGAAGAGTAATGGGGGGAAAGTGGAGACAAGTGCACCTGTACAACAATAAAAAATAAAATAAAATAAAAATCTGACCAGGACTTTTGTTGTAGGCAGAATGGAGTAACAGAACTGTATATAACCCACAACACATGAAAATGAAAACACTGTATGGAATATGTAAAACAATGTTTTTCACTTACCAGATAATAGTCAACACAGAATGGTGATCCGTGAAAGAACCAACAGGAAGTTCTGTTACTGACTCAATGACTAAAGAGTAGAAAGACCATGAAATAGTTGAGCATCACAGAGTCCAAGAATGGTATTGCCTCAGAAGTGGGACCAGCCCTGGGCTGGTGTGACTCAGTGAATTGTGTACAGCCTGTGAACCAAAGGGTTGATGGTTTGATTCCCAGTCAGGGCACATATCTGTGTTGTGGGCTGGGTCCCTAGTAGGGGGGAAAATGAGAGGCAAACACACATGGATGTTTCTCTCCCTCCCCTCTGTCTAAAAATAAGATAAATAAAATCTCAAGAAAAAAAAAGTGGGGCCAAGCATGCACTGGTTCTCGGCATGTTCTAATTATGTTTAAAAGTAAGCTTCAAGAGATTACATTGATTCTAAATAATTCTAAGTGTGTCTCAGAACAATAATACCCAGGATTATTTCAACACAATGCAATATGAAGATGATGTATTGTAGAACTGTACATTTGAAAGCTATGTAATTTTATTAATCTATATATATAAACCTATAGGAACCATATATATTAACCTCAACAAATTTAATTAAAAATAAAGTTAAAATATAAAAGCAAAATAAAATTTCTATCTCCTAAAAACAATAAAATTCAAAATGTTTGGGCTCTTATTTTAAAAATTTCCCAATGTGCAAGAAAAAAGAAGTCATAAAAATGCAACTTACACTCAGGAGAAAATTTAATCAATAAAAAACAACTTAAATGAAAAGGATCATAGGATTATCAGACAAGAATATTAAAACAACTACAATAACTATATTCCTTGAATTTAACAAATAGAGAACACATGATCATGATAAGAGATATAAAAATATAAAAAGGACCCTATGTAACTTCTATAAAAATGAAATACATGATATGTTAAATAAAAATAAATAGTTAATTTTAACAGCTAATTAGACATTTCAAGATGAACTATCAGTGAACTTGAAGTCACAATAGAATGTATCCAAAATTTTTAAAAATATAAAAGACAAGATTCTTATATTAAACTTTAACAAATTAGTATTAAAGTAAAATCTACTTTCTGACACTTTCAGAGTTTTTAATAAATATAAACTTTTATTAAAAAATTAAAAACAATAGGTGATATAATCAAATCAAACATTTTATCTGATAAATTTATTATCCATTTGGATTAACTTAAATATGAAAGTATCATGCACTTGAAATTATTGATGGCTTATGTTTAATGAAACTTGTGTTTATCATTGGGGGAATATTAAGCTTCAATATTAAAAACTCATTTTAAACCTAAGCATTGGATATGAATGAACACAGGTTAGTATTTTATGATCAAACTAATTGATTTGAGCTATATAGCTGATTAAATAGGATTCTACTCCTCATAATTTTCCTATAGGAATCATCTTTCTTTTTTTTATTGGTGATAAATATTTTATTTAACACTTGATATTAATGGAATTTTGACTGATGAAATGTTGATAAGTAAAATATCAGTATGCCATCTTTCCTTTTATGATGATTCACAGTTACCACCAACAGAAATATTTGATTTTTGCTTGCACCTGTGTTTGCTTCACCAGATCTACTTTCTACCAGTCCCCAGAGTAGTCTAACCCTGGCAAACTTATCTCTGTGGGTTAAATGTACATGTTCCTCCCCTCCCCTCTGTATATATGGTATGGCTTAATGATCAGTTTTCAGTATGTAGCCTTTTGTGGTTGAAGGAGTGTGAGGTCATTATATTTAACCCTCTTGTTTCCTCTCTTTGAAGATGTGAGGTTGACTCTGTTGTTTGACAGAAGATCACCTCCTCACCACAGCATTGTACTGCATATAACTTGCTCCCTACATCCAGATACTGATAACTTCTCCCTTCCTTTGTGCAACAAAGCTTTACAATGGAGACAGCTTAGTTGCTACTAGGGTTTGAGGTTACCTAACTATCCTCGGTGCTCTTCTTTCAATTTCTTACAAATTATACTTTTTTAAGTAAATTCTTCTTTAATTATTTTACCATTAAATTGCCTTCTGTTTCTTAATTGGCATGTATATATTTAACTCATTGTAACCACATTTTTATGAGTTGTAATAAGACATTCACATTTCCTTTATAAATAATTGTACATAGTAGAAAAATATTTCATTAGCTTTTCAGGGAAGTAAGTTATCTACACACACAGGCACACATATCATTCCTTTTATTAATTAAAAGTTCACTTATATTTGCATATTTTGTAAACTATGTTAAAGGTTGCATATATTTCATATTTGTTTTATACAAAGAGTGCATGTAAAGCTTATATTAATAAGCTATCTTGACATTTTTTAAGTTTTTTCATGCCATTGTTATATGTTGGATTAATACAGATATTTTCTAAAAATACTCTGGTAAAGTTTCTCTAAATCAACTGAAATGAAATTGATTATGTAGACATTCTACATACATTTACTGAATAAGATTCTCTATTAATTAACTACCATTGCATAACAAACCATCCTAAAACTCACTAACTTAAAACAATAAACCTTTATTATTGCTCATGAACTTAAAAGAAAGGACTTGAAAAAATAAGTACCCTGGTACTGGGAGAGAAAAGAAAGGTTTCCTTAAGGATCTTATTTGAATTATGAATAGCAAGTGTAAGCCTGAAAAAGTAGAGTAAAAATGTATTCATTATTTTTAGATGATACGAAAGTTACTTTACAAAATATGGGCCAATAAAACAATATGTCATGGAGCACGCATATTCTGATTAGAAAAAAGTATTAGAAAATGGACAAGCATGAAGAATTAACCCAAAAGGCAGGCCTGCAGGAAATTCTTTGAAAAGTCAAAAATTTATAATAAGTCATCATAGGACATTGGTTATGATCATACAAGAAATATTTTGTGTGCTAAGAAAAGCATTTTGGTTAGCTTTGGATGTTTGTTTAGATTCTAATCATACCTAAAAACTTTAAAAAACATTTTTTATTTGTTTGGCTACATTGGTCAACAATTTCAATATTAGACTGTAGTTAATATCAAAAAGTCAATAATAAGACTAATGGCACCTAAAATGTCTTTTATCTTAGCTATCAAAAATGGCAGGAACATATTTAAAATTCAAACCTATTTTAATATACATGTCAATGGTCCATATTTCCTCTTAGGCATACATTGTTATAAATTTGATTAATGTAATAATTCTTGCTGTGAGCATACAGTAAAGGTACATTAGTTATTTTCAAGACTGACAAAAATAATATTATACATTAAAATATTAATTTAATGTGACTCTGTTCTTTAACCATGTTGCCTTGATTCATGTAGAACAAATGATCACAGAATAATTCTGATGTGAGATTTTATACTTCATATTTAGCATAAGAATACAAAATATGAAATTCATTCCTTAATTAAATATTAAAGTTCCTGGATGGCTCCTACTGATGACTTAAGCAAAAGTTTGTAAGTTTATTCTTCTCTTTGAAACTCTATTAAAGTCACCATGAGAATGAAGAAATTATACATCTGAGGGATAAAAAAGATAAAAAGTGAGATCTTATCAGATGAGCACTATTAACCAGCTATTGGATGTTATAAACCTGATGAGACTTCTTTCTTTTTCAAAGAACATAAACTAGCTCACAATGCATAATATCTTCCAGGGAAAAACAAATTGACATAAAAGTTAATATAATTTGAAATCATTTTAGGAAAAAACAGAGAAGGATTAAAGCAACAAAAACTAATGGTAAGTATATCTTTCCCTAATTTTTTTTACTGTTTTATTTAAATAAAGAGAATTCTTTTATATGGAAAAAGTTAGTACAATCACATATTTGAAAGAAGAAATAATAGATACTGAAACAGAGGAAAAGGGCAGGAAGTCAGCTGCCCCCATGATTCCCCATGGCTTGGGGAAATCCATGATTCTGTTCTCCACCCAAGGTAAAAGCTTCCCCCAAAATAATGCATAAACAAGCTGAACATTACACCTTTATCCATTGCTTTCTCTTTCAAATATCCGATCTATGTGAAAGGGCAAAGAAAGGAAAAGACAAAATAAAAACAAAAGGAAACAAAAACAACCTTCTCAGGAACAAAACACAAACCCCAAACTGTTTTTACTATGCAAGGCCTGCAGTCAAAACCTTTCAGTACAGTATCCCCTTTAAACAGTGGAAGAAGGTTATCCACACAGAGCCTTCATAGAAATTTCCACTTGGAGGCTTGCAACATGCTGAAGACAGGGCCTTGGGGACACTGCTAATAGCTTGGAGACCACCCAACCTGGGTGGAGAAACAGTGAACAGCAGGATGTGCCTGGAAGATCACTACCCCAATATGCATTGGTATTCCAGGTGGAGAACACGGATGAGGACAGATGGAGTCAGGCATCAATGCTGAGTCATTGCTGTCCTGGGTGATCTGTTTGTCTTAGATCCCTCTCATGTTTTCAAACAGAAAGGGCTGGCTTTCTTAAATCTGCATTTCCCACTCATCACAGAACATGACAAAACACACTTTAACACACCTTGGTTGTCAAAGGGCATTTCTAGCAGACCCAACCTAAGCTTGTTCTGAAGTTGAAAAGGGACAAGTACAGATGCGAGGCAATGTTCAACTACTTGGAGGAGGGGAACCTATCACAGGGAGGGGCTGTGCCAGTATGTCACACAATGGGCCAGGTCTGAACATGGCGGTGCACACACAAGTGCACACCTTCAGATTCCTTGGCTCTGAGCATCAGTCACAAACCTCACCAACCACCCAGAAGGCAGATCCAGAAGACAGGAGGATGAGGGCATGGCTGGAGACAATGGATGCCAATATTTAAGGACAGTGTTGGAAGCACCCGAAATGCCCATCTGTAAATGAATGGATAGAAGAATTATGGTACACTTACACAATGGAATACTATGCAGAAGAAAGAAAGAAGGAGCTCCTACCCTTTGCAACAGCATGGATGGATCCAGAGAGCATTATGCTAAGTGAAATAAGCCAGCTGGTGAAAGACAAATACCATATGATCTAACCTACAAGTGAAACCTGATGAACAAAACAAATAAGCAATCAAAATATAAACAGAGACATTGAAATAAAGAGATAGTAACCAGAGAGGAGAGGGAAGAGGGATAATGGGGAAAATAGGGAAAAGGTCATCAAGGAACATGTATAAAGGACACATGGACAAAGCCAAAGGGGGTTGGATCGAGGGTGGAAGGCTGGTAGGGGTGGGGCAATGAGGGGAAGTGGAGGAGGGAAAATGGAGACAACTGGACTTGAAAAACAATAGACAACAACAACAAGAACATGAGATATACGAGTCCTGTCCATAAAGTATCCAGCTATGGACTATGAAAAAGAGAGACGTTTATTTTAGAACACACAAGATATAAGAAACGTTGTACATAGGACAATGATGCTTCAGTCACCTTCAAAGTAGGCATCTTGAGACCTCACACAGTTCTCCCAATTGTCTTCAGCTACCCCATCATATTTTCCTTAATCTTATTAATACTCTGAAATCTCTTTATTTTCAAAGGCGATTTTAGTTTTGGGAAAATTTAGAAGTTATAGGGTGCCAAATCTGGGCTGTGGGGGAGCTGAATCACCTAGGTGATTTGACGTTTTGCCAAAAGTTTCTACACAAAATGTGATGTATGAGCAGGTGCATTGTCATGATGAAGCTGCCAATTACCAGTTGCCTGTAATTGCAGCCTTCTGAATTGGCCAAATAGTTTCCAGGGAAGAAAATTCAAGCTTAATGCAAAAGTTGATGCAGATTCGTTTCTCTACTTGCTCAGTCATTTACGGCCACACAGTACACATGCTCATTCAACGGAGTCTAGTGTTCCCAGTGACTAGTATAGTGAAGTCATCATTGTTCACATATGACTGCCAGGTTACATTGATGTCCTGCAAGCCAATCTCATTATATTAACAATGGCTGGGCTTTTTTGTAGATAGACCTAAATATATAAATATATAAATATAAGTTCTGTCTGGAAAAAGTCCAGCCATATATATAATGGGATACTATTCAATGAGAAAGAAGGAAATACTATCATTTGTGACAACATGCATAGATCCAGAGGTCATTACACTAAATAAAACATGCCACGTAGAGAGACTCAGATGCAGTATTATCTTTCTCATATGTGGATTCTAAAACAAGCTGAACTCATAGAAGCAGACAGTATAACAGTGGTTGGCAGGGGTTGGGGGAAATGGGCAGATGTGATTTAAAATTATAAAAATTTACTTATATGCTGAATATGTTCTGGAGATCTAATGAACAGCATGGTGGCTGTAATTTATAATACTGTACTATAAATATTAAGTGTTCTCACTACAGGGGAAACAGATAACTCTGGGAGGTAACAGATGTGTAACCACCTATTGGTAGCAGTAGATGGTATAACACATCTGAATGTACACTTATTCCCTGCCTTCCTTTGTTTCCCATGGATGAGTTACTATTGATGATGGTCCCATAACCCTGTTCAAGTCTGGCTTTCCAATCGTTCTATTGATCTCATCTCTTTTTACCTCATCAAAGCTTTCCTTCTGAAATTATATCCTTTTCTTCTTCATCACCAATTTTCCTTCTCTTCTGGAAACAGAAACATAAAAGCAGTCTCAGTAATTTCCTACTTATTATAATCCCTGGATATCATGTCTACTCCCCTTTCTTTAAAAAAAAATTATCGAAAAAGTTATTTGTCGCTTTATTCTTTATTTCATCTATAAGTCAAGGTTAACCCAAGGAAGTAGAAAAGGTAGTATATGTTTATGTGTACGTGCGTTTGAGGGTGTATATGTGAGCATATGTGTGTGCTTTCAGGGAACTCATTCAGTTGTGTAATTCAATGAAGCTGTTTCTGTAAGTCTGCTGTTTCATTGTCTGTGCTGGAACTGGAAATTGCCAGCGTAGGCAGGCAGTCTGGAAAGAAGGGCCATGACTATGGTAGAACTTGAAGTATCAGTTAGCACCCCACAAAAACATACTAAAATCTCTGTGGTTTCTCATTGCACCCGTCCTTGGTGACAAGGGTAATTTGTAGGACCTGAAGTGTTTGTCACAAGGCTAAACATACAGAATCGGTCAGAAAATATAAGAAGCAGCCAAGGAACAAATTCAGGCCCAGCTGCTGCTTTACTAAGTGAGTCAGCAGATCGAGTCAGTGAGCTGCAAAGCAAGTGCTACTTCCCATCTGCCTTTCAAATCTCCCAAGAATCATTCTCGTTGCTATCTCTAAAGGAAACAGACAGTGAAGGAAATTCTGGGAAATGTAGTTCAGCCTAGCCAGGTGGACACATTGAAAAGCCATCCCAATTCCCAGTTCACATTCTACACTCAGCACACAAATTAGTTTTCCCTGCTAGCACCACTCTGAGATTGGTCCCTGATCTGTTTTTCTAAGATTTCTCAGAAGTTTTGGGGATCATTGTTGATTAAAGTAATACATTAGAATCGAAATTTTGGAGAGAATATGGAGATTAATATTTAATACAAGTAAATTTCCCCATACAAAGAAAAATTACTGCTTGAGAGAAATTTCATCCAGTTCTGCCAGAAGTTATGTTTTTCATCCAAGATAAACCAAGAAGCAATGTGGGCTGATTTTAATTTTCCCAGAAATACACTAGAATAATTCTGGTGTATTCTAAAAATACTAGACAATTAATATGTCATACACTCCTGTTGGAATTCAGTATCAAAAATCCCTAGAGCTTTCCCTAATGGACAATGGATTTTGATTGAAACATGAATTATATTTCTGCCTTAAAGTCAATATATCGACAAGCTCAAGCTGAAATTGCCATTCTAGTATTGCTAGCAGTTGCTATTACGTTATTCACCTAGTGCCTCTTAGAACATATTTTAAAAATGAACTAAAGTTATGTTTTGTTTGCTATTGGTCCAAATATAGAACAATAGAATAAAGAGCACAAAAAATAAAAATGGACAAAATACTTGAGAAAATACATGAATAAAGAGGATAGGTAAAGGAAAAAAAGCACTTGAAAAGTTGCATAATTGGTAAATAGAAAATTGCAGTTATATTCACCCTAATGTATCGCTATGCATTCATCAAGATTCAGTTAGAAAGATGCCATTTCAAAGGATTGTCAGTGACTGAACACTTGTCCATTGCTGGGGAAATGCAAATTATTAGAGACAAAGTGGAAAACAGGTTGGCCATTTTCACATAATCAAACATACACTATTACATGATCAAGCAATTCTACTTCTAATATCCACCCAAGACCAGGAAGAACAATTTTCCTACAAAGTCTTTTAGGCAAAGAATAGCTCTAAACCAGGATAGCCCATTGTCCATCAAGAGATGAATAAACAAAAATATATCTATACAACTGGAAATCTCTCAGGAGTTAACAGTTAATGAAGTATACTAAGCACAAAAATATAAATTAATGTCAAAAATAGTGCTAGGAAATAGAATCAAGATACAAAAGTCTATACACAGTATGATAGCATTTACATGTATATGAAAGTCTATCTTCACAGATCAATAGTCACACAGGCTGAAGATAACTGTGGCAAACTGGCCTGAGGGAACTTTTAGGGATAATGAGATGTTGCAAAACTTGATTATGGTGGTACTTTTAAGTCTTTATGGATTTTTCATTTATCAAACCTCCTCAATCTGTACATTTAAAATGAATGACATTTATGTGGGTAAAATTTACCTCAGAAGCTTCAAGAAAATAGTCCAATTTCTATTATATTCACATAATCTAATAATAGTTCCATTGCTCAAACTAAATCTCAGTATATGTGGCTGTTAAGTCAGGTATTTTTTACACTATTTCAGAAGGCATAAAATCAGCATCATGGTGATGATGGTGGTTATGATGACAATGATTTAAACATACTATGCTGTTACTTAAATACTATGTGATAGTCACATACAATTCTTAAGAGTCTTATGAAAAGTGTAATATCGTTATACCATTTTACAGGTGACAAACTGAGTTGCCAAGCGATTAATATGTCCAATGTTGCATCATAGGACTGGATGTGGACCCACAGATCCTGTATCTGAAGTCCATGTTCTAGTCTACACTACCAAGCTTTTACCCATTCTCTAACAATAGTCCACCAAGCATAAGGTAGAAGATAAGTAAAATGGCAAAATAGTTAGATCTAGATATTTCCAATTAATGAATGTTTAGTAGTTCAGAATTAAATAAGCAATTAAGGAAATACAAACATATCCTTATAAGAGAAATTCCCATTTCCTTGCATTTTCCTCCACTGTACATTCCTTTCAGGCTTTAATTTTCCTTTCATCTAACAGGTATAAGTGTAGTAAGTATATCAGGAAAGAAATAGGTAGTCTTCTGAGGAAACTTTATCTTATTATTGACATTGACACCTGCTGTTCATAAAATAATCTTATATCAATTTTATCATTCATGTTTAATGAAATATTACTTTTTTATAAGTTAAGTTTGACTTTTCCTAGCCCATACATGCCAGTTAAAATCTCATGTCCTAAATATATCCATGTTAATGCTACTTTCAAATAAATATGTAATGAAAAGAATTCACAATATACCCTTGAGTAGTGTACTTATGTTCTACTCAGAAGATAATAACATAGTCAAACAAAAGAAATAATTCCCAGTGATGCTGTTGATAACATAGCATCTGCTACCATATATTATGAATAGTTGCAGGTCAAAGAGCTTTTCAAATGCACATTGCTTTTGGAAATTTAACTCCTGTTTTTAGAACTTCGGCAAAAATCTCCCCCAAGGGTTTTGATGAACGTTTCACATATAATGAGGTAAAGCTAAGTCAATAAAAAATGGTATTTCAATTTTGCTTTCTGCTTTAAATACATTTTTTTCCTTTTTTTCAAGTTATTTCTTTTTTTTATTTTAATCATTGTTCAAATACAATTTTCTCCTTTTTACTCCCAATCCAGTCCCTCCTCCCACCCCTCCCCACCTCCCTCCCCTTACCACCCTCCCCTTAGTTTACGACCGTGTGTCCTTTAAGTTTGTTCTTGTCAACCCTTCCCACTGTCCCCTTAAATTCCCTCTACTCTCTTCTGTGGGCACTGTCAGCCTGGCCTCTACTGCTTTAAATACATTTCATTTGCATCAAAACATTGTAAGGTAAGTTGATCAGATGATGAGAACCAAATTAACATTTCTCTTTTTAGTTCACAAATATTCAATAAAAGTTCATTTTAAAATGTCTCCACTCCTTTATTTATTCATAAAATACATTGAATTCAAATAGTTTAAGTTTTTGATAACAAGTAATAAACTAATACTATGCTAAGTGAAATAAGCCAGTCACTGAAAGACAAATACCATATGATTGCACCTATAGGAGGAGTAAAATGATCAAAATAAACTACTGAGCAAAATAGAGCCACAGACATGGGAACATGGAGCAGACTGAAGGTGACCAGAGGGGAGGGGAAGGAGGATAATGGTGGAAAGGAGGGGAGGGGACTAGGCAAAGAACATGTATGAATGACCCATGGACAAGGATAACAGTGTGGGAACTGACTGTGGGAGCAGGGGGTGGGATGGGCAGAGGAGGGCAAAGGGAGAACAATTGGGACAACTGTAATATAATAACAATAAAGAATGATGTGATAAAAATACTTCTCAGAAACAAACATGAATGAAAATTAAAATTACTTGAAATCAATAGATACTCTGGAGAATTAAGATGATTTACCTATTTAAGCAGAATAACAATATAAGTTTAAAAAAGTAAATGACTACATCCAAAATATAAACTTTCTTTTTTAAAATGTTTGTTCAGAAAAACATTTGACATTTTTATCAATTTATGGGCCTTCAGCAGAGAGTTTTCAAAATAACATGGCATCCAAGGAAACATTAAATAGGAAGATATATCAGAAATGCTGCACAGTCATAAATTTATGGAAGAATTGGTATTTTTTTTCATACTCACCAGGCAGAAAGAATGCTTCGAAGTTTTATTTTGACACTATCACTATTAAAGCCCAAACTATAAATTCAAAATAATTGTCTTCAAAGTTCCAAGCTCACAAATATTTTCCAAGCTTCATACATCAATATGTTTTGCATGTTAGTGTTGTACTGCACAATATTTGCATTATCTTATTCCCTTTTGCATTCTTCTTCTCATAGTTTTATTTATCTCTCTATTTCTCTTTTATTGGGGCATTTACTTCAGTGTACTGGAAATCTTAACTTCCCCTTTAAAATGTTATATCAAATACAATGCCTTATTCAGGTATCTATTATATTGAAAACTTCATCTCTCACATTCTTTAGGCAAGGCATTTTATAGTAGACTCTCCTAAAACAGATGAAGATGGGAAGTTGGTAAAACACTGGTGATGGGGTAGGCTCAGGGTCCTGTGCTGCCCACCATCCATGCCTCTCACATGAGAGATTGTGTAACTAACTGGTAGACTCTGAGTGCTGTCGTTCAGAAATTCCTTGGCCCTTTGTTACATCACTTTATTCTGTCTTTGACTTTTTCTAAAAGAAAAAATCAAAATATTAGTAAAACACATTTTTGTTTTGTATGTACATATTTTAATTGTTGTTCAAGTACAGTTGCCTACCTACCTTGTCCTTCCACCCCTCCCCACACCTCAGCCATCCCCACCTCCCACCCTGATTCCACGCCTGCTTGGTTTTGTCCATGTGTCCTTTATAGATGTTCCTGAAGACCCTTCCCCCTTTTCCCCCATTATCCCTTCCTACCTCCCCTCTGTTACTGTCAGTTTGTTCTTAATTTCAATGTCTCTGGCTATATTTTGCTTGCTTGCTTGTTTTGTTGATTAGGTTCCACTTAAAGGTAAGCAAAACACATTTTTTTAAAGCTATAAGGGTGCATCTAAACATAAGATTTTAAAAGCTGAAGCCTGAACAGAATAAATAGGATTTAACTGAGAAATGTATAAGTCACACCCATATTTTGGCTGTTTAAATACTACATGAATGTTTGAGTGCATATATATATATATATATATGTATATATAATTTGTTTCTGTGAAGTTTATTAATGTGAGCCTATTTTGTGTTGTAACAAAATCAAATTTCTAAGTTCGTAAAGCTAAAGCCAAACTTTAGATTATAATAATTACATTCAAATAAATAAAACATAAATATATATTGGTGACCTTCCTGTCATTTATGATATTATCCAATATCACAGAACATTTTTTCTTATGTTGTTTTAATTTTTCTAAAGGTGGTAATTCTTGACTAAACATTATTGGTCTAATTATATCTTTTACTCCCTTTTATATGAGTTAAAAAAATCTGAAATTTTTGAAAAAAAGAATACACTGACACTATGATCACTATATATTATTCACCTATTAGAAACGTAATCATGGCAGTCACATTGAATGTTGTTACCAAAGAAGTTTATTTTAATTGCAGTATTTCAAACTAAAGCAAAAATGGGTATATATTATTTGTTTTGTTTTGTTTTTCTAAGTTAAAATGACTTAAAATGCAAGAAAATCCAGAAAACATTAAGGAGTAAAGTTAAAAGTAAATATCCTTGATGGGAATAAATAACATCAATTAAATTAAGTGAAATATATTTGAAGGGTTTTGTCTCTGCCTCATCCCATGCTTCCAATTTTTGTCTCATTCACAAATGATCAGCAGTCATCTAAAAATAAACAAACATGTCCAAACATTTAATTCTTACATTTTTAATAATGTTCATATTATTTAAGGTTAAATTCCAAAATTATTACTTGATTCTTTGTTAATCTTTGGTTATGAAAAATATTTTTATGAACCTTTCTTTCAAACATATTTACATGAAATCTGGACTGTGCTCAGTAGTGCTAGCACAAATATAAATTAAGCTCTAGGAATCCAAAGTCATATAGTTACTCTGGCTAGTCAAGAAAGTTATTAGTACTCAGCCTTTCACCTCATAAAAGATAATACCCTGTATCTTCCATGGCTGGGTCATCCTAGGGTAATTAAATCTCTAAATCCATGTTCTCAGGGCACTGCACATTGGAATCTACTTATACGAAAGGAGTGATAGTAGAAGATCAATTTTTTTATCTTTTTTCATAATTCCAATTACAGTGTGCCTGAATTATTTCAGTAATAGAGCATTCACTTTCCTGATGATGGTACATACTTAGATATCAGTAACACTTGAAACTTATTTTGCTTATTTTTAACTGAAGTCACCCTGAAATATCCCATCAATTACTAGTAGTTCTTTGCTTTAAGTTGATAGAGAAAAAGTACAGTATCTTAACCAAGCTACAAATCTTTGTATATTTAAACACAGCTTCAATATTTCTTCTTTATCAAAGTATAATGAGGTCCTTCAATTTTTTATATGACCATATTCTGAATTTTCATCAAAATAATTCTTAACTTTGTTTTATATTTCTATTAAAGTATAATTCCCAGAACTCTTCATATCAGATAAAATTATATTGAAAAACCAAATTAAAGTTAGCTGTTCCAAAAATTTGACTAATTAAACTGGATATTTTTCAACATTTTGATTATATTTTGCTATTTAAGTTTCATACACTTTCCAAAAGCCTGTGTAAATCCTAATGTGGATCAGAACACTAATTCACAAGCCTAAGTGAGAACTTTCATTGAATCATATTTACTTCAGTACTAAGAGCTGTGATTCTAGTACTTCTCTAATGAAAGGAAAATATTGCAAATGTGCATATGAATCTGCCTATCTTGAGTGCTGCCTTCCATTAAATGCGACAGGCACAGTACTTTACTAAATTTTTAATCATCACATGGAAAATTGCTCAGTTCATTCTGCATCTGTTAGTTTCAGACACTCCCAGTTACTAACCCTGTTAATATGCTTTGCCTTTATCAGTGGTTGCATTAATAGGACAAGTGTTTTCTGCTTGTTTTGAGGGAAAATAAATGAACTTTGTCACATTGTTGTGTTTCTTGACAGATATGATATTCTAATATTAATCCCCTAAATTATGCAATTTAAAAATATATTATGCACATGAAGCTCAAGTAGTAGTTTTGAAACTTGTTCAATGAAAAACAATAGACTTTTTAAATATTATCATACACCAGTCATAAAATCAGAGTTTTAAAGCATTATGGAATGGAAGTCTTAAAATGTATACCAAAGTGTTATGAATTTACAACCTTATAAATATAAAACTTTTGCATTACTATAACTAAAACTTGTGAATTAATGAAAAAAACACACTTTTGTTTTTTCTCATTTGCAGTTAAACAGGCATGGCAGCTAATGTTCATTGTTGTCTTAACCTCTTACTACCTACTACCTCTCCCCCAGGACAAACCTCTCACCCAGGACAAACCAGAGGTTTTCTAAGTGGTTTCATTTCTTCCAGTGTTGCTTCAAATTCATTCATCTTTTTAAAGTATAAATACTAGCATGTCATCCCCTCACTTAAAATGGAAGAGTAAATTTTTATCTCCTAGAACACGAAGTCCTGTCATTCTAGCTGGCATCTAAAATGCAACATAACCTCTATCTTGTCCATATTTCTGGTCCATCTAACAAGATGGAACAGCTTTTCATTGAACCATGTATTCCATGCTGTTAACCTGGAATAAGAATTCCATTTGCATGAATATAATACATCTTTTTGCATATCTGCCTGTATATTTAATTTCAACACTATCTATACATACATGTATACACACACTAGAGGGAGAGAGAGGGAGACACACAGATAATTTTCCAATAGGCACTTCACTGTTCCATAATACCTACTTTGTCTTTGTTGCAATCAGTTCCCTTATCAGAAAAAAAAATCTATACTTTCAAACATAAAGCTGTTTATGTCACAAGAATCATTGGATGATAATTGTTGGGGAAGGTCATATAGAGGACTCGACAGCAGGTTTGACCCATGAGCCATTGGAGGCTCCTCACTCATCCCCCATACTTTGGAATGTGTGCTTTGCTTGCCTTCCCTGATCCCAGTATCTGGTCCAGGGACTCAGCCTTGAGACAGAAAGGTGGTGTTGAGGCTATATGGACTGTGTTCATGACTGACCCCAATTAAGGCCTCCAACTACGTGTCTGAACCCAGTTAAGGCATCTATACAAACTTGTAAGATTTGACAAGCAGGTATAGAAAGCAACACGTCTTGTGGTTGCCCAAGACAAGCTTTGTAGGTGAGCTCCCTTGCTTACCTACCTATCCATCTGGAGCACTCTGCCTTTTTCTTTGGTCTTCCCCTACCCTCTCTCTTATGAGGGCCAGTTTCACATGACATTTGGGAAGCTGCTAAAGAAGCTGCCATCCCAAAATAATGAGACAGGCACTACAAGTTTCTTGCATGGTGTGCTTGTTACCAACAATTCTAGTTCTCTTGTTATATTTTAATCCTTTTGATTACTGTTGTAGCCACTTTTGCTTTTTTTAACATTCAATATGCTTAGGGGGACCTTTGTTCTATTCGAAAATTCAGTTCTTACTTTATACCCATCATGCTGGGTGATATACATTTGACCAGAATATATTATATTTGAATGAAGAAAGATCATAATTAATTGTTTAAAAAAGAATCTTGGATGGGTTTGGAAGGTCTCTGTTTTGTAGAATCAGCTTCTGCCACAGTCATGTCTTGTATTGTGTGCTTATACCTGGAGCAGAATGTTAGTTTTCACAAATCTATATCCTAAGTCTACGCAGATGGCACTAATTTTTTAACCATAATTTTTCAAATATAATATATCTAATCATTCTCTTTCACTCTCTGGCAAAATAAAATAAGCATTTTGGCAAAATAAACTTATTTTGAAAAAAGTGGCTAGAGACAACCAGTTCCTTTTCTTCTCGGGTGGTGGTAGAAGAGTTTGATGCAGTTGCCCTTTACAGCCATTCAGAGTCTCACCAGCTGTTTCTTGCTCCCATCTACATCACAGACTGTAAATGCTTGAAGCTATCTGGCAGCCAGTAGTATTTCCAATGGGAAACATGGGAAATTATGGACTTGGTGGATGTGACAGAGACAGAAATAAGTGCTGCTATGGAGAACAGAAAAGTCTGATTACTCATGTCCTATATCTATGAATATACACATATATAAATCTAAATATTTTATTGTTAGTGATAAAATTTGCAAATTGCATGTATCATAAAATGTATTATTTAATTGATATTTTACATAAGCTTAATGATAAACATGTAATTTATACAAATTTTTTGTCAACATTTACCATTTAACTAGGGGCTGTGGTGATAGTACTCAGAAGGTGAAAACCAGAAGAAAACAAAGTTGAGGAAACATCAGCATCTTCATCAACTATATATACCAGCTATGATGACAATATATTCAGTTGTAAGAAGTGTGTATACATACATATACACAACATATGTATATCTATATATCTATATGCTTATATTATGTGTTACTATGAACATAGCTTTTCAGTAGGTCTAATGACTACTTTTAAAAGTAATTTAATTTCCATAAGGTTTTTTTTGGTGCATTTACAACACACAAAAAAGTAAATTTAATTTTTAAATGCTTTGATTACAATGCTAAAATTTAACTAAACCATGCACTAATAATCCAAGTACAAGAATATTGAGATACAGAGAATTTCTAAATTTTCTTAGGAACATACTACAGAAAGCTCAGCAATATTATTTAAATAATTTAGCTCTCCACTTAAGCAGTTCATAATTTCAGAAAAGGTCACAGTGCCTAAATAATTATTATTAGACATCTAAATATCACCCAGCAATATTTTGTCATTTGTCATATATCATAAAATGTAGGTACCCCTTGACTTAATTTCAGAGAGTCAATTTAAAATGCCAAAAGACAGTGGAAAAAAGTGGAGGGAATATACATTCTTAATTTAAACAGTAGAGTAAATGATAGACAAATACAAGTTTATTTAATTGTGGAATTTAAATATGTATTATAAAAATACAAGATCCAAATAAAATAAATGATGCTTCTTTGGACAGATCATATTACAATAAAATATATAACACAAGAATAAAATACATAACCATAAAAGAATATACTTTATTTTTTTCCTTTTTATTGAATGTGTTGTGGTGACACTGGGTGACAACGTTATACAGATTTCAGGTGCACAATTCCATACATTTGTACAATGTATTCTATAGTCACCACCTCATATCAAGCTTTCCACCACCATTTATTCCCCCATACGCTCCTTCACCCCCTCTCCCCTCTCCCCCTGCAACCACCACACTGTCCATGTCCATGAATTTTTCTGTTCTTTTGCCTCAATATTTCCCTACCCACTCCACACCTTCCCCCCACCCCAAAAGCTGTCAGCCTGCTCTCTATGAATCTATCTCTATATTGCCTATTAGTTTATTTTGTTCCTTAGATTCCATGTGTGAGTCAAATCACATAGTACTGGTCTTTCTCTGACCAGTGACCCATTTGCTGTGTCACAAAGGTCTAGAGAATGATGTGACAGTGTCAGCATTCTGTCATGCTCTGTTAAGGATGAAAAAAAAAAGCCCTAATCAAAATGTTCTTAGACAATTCTGCAAGTAGACCAGCCAGTTACCTGGGGCTATATGTCCGTGATGTCAAACCAAAGGAACAAAAAATTAATTATTTAACATTGTAAAATATTCTATTTATCGTTCTTACTTATTTTCATATGAGAACTTCTATAAATAAATATTGATTTAAAAGACTTCAATGTATTTAATCAAGTAACATCTAAATTCTTTTTCTGACACTGTAGCTTTTTTGCCGTTAGCAGGTCAAATTGACTTTTCGTTTGTGAACTAGCAACTTACTGGTACATTTAATTGCTTATACCCTTAGGTTAATTTTAAACCTTGATCCATCCATAATTATTTTATAAATTTTTAAATAATGATGGTACTCATTTATTCTAACCAATGTTGAATTATCATGTTCATATATAAAGTGATGTGTCATAACTGACATTTAAAATATTTCCACTAAAGATGTGAGTGTTCGATGAAGTCTCCAGTTTATGTTGTAGACATGTGCACAACTGAGGACCAAGTTTAGGAAAACCGTGTCTTATAAAAGATCTGCTAACAGATTTGCCCAGTCTCTGTCCCTCAGGAGAACATTATCTTTATTGTCCTTATTAGCAAATCAACCTGTACTTTGGACTTGGAATGAGATATTTTCTTTATTTTCTAAGGCTGTTTGCTGTATAAATATCTTTGAATTAGAAAAGCTAATTCCAGACAAAACTGTCAAAAATGTTTAGAAATGCCATTGAGAATCTTTCTATCCCAACATGCCAAAATTTAAAAATAGAGAGCTGGTTTTAAGGTCAATAAGTAATTTGTTTTCTTTTATGCTATTCTACAATTAAATAAGGAATTATTTAATTGTGATGTGACAGACAGACATTGTGTCACAGTAACATTTAAAATACATATGAAAGTACTATGATTTAATTGACTAATTTAAATTTAATCAATTTAAAACATTTCTGTACTCATTAAGAGATGATTAATGTCCGCAAGCTAAATTAAATTTTCCTCCCAAAATCCTTTTTACAATTGGAAATTTTATAAGTTCATTATTAATTAATGTGACCATAAACTTCTTTTGGTCTTTTTATTAATCTTAACTGTATTCAAAGATATAAAATACACACACATGCACACACCAACGAAAAGAGGAAATTTTATTATACTAAAATATATGTTAAAACTGCTTTTGTACTTGTTATTCAAGTGAGAAAATTGTTTTTTTCTAAATGATTCACATGCACAGAAAATCAACCAACTTCATCTCTTTATTGAGATATTTAATACCTCTAGGGGTCACTCTTTTCCAACAATATTCTCTTCCTCAAGTTATGTTCTTCAATCAAGCACAAGGCACTTTCTCCAAAGGTCTCCATTAATCAATAAATAACTTAGGTGAAATAATGAAGGAAAATATGTTCTAATAGACTTGCAAAAGGAAATTAGCTTAATTTTCACATAAAGTAACTAAGTAACAGCCTAGAATAATAGTTGACTCTTTAGAGTAAGAAACAAATTTTTATGTTAAGCCTTTATTTAGTTTTTATGAAAAAAACATTATAGTTTTTTAATGGTTTTCATTAGTGTAATACACTGAGAAGTATAAAACAATAGTTTTGTTCCAATAAATAAAAAAATTAAAAGTAAATATAAAAATTATTTTCAGGAGTCATCAACATTTTTACTTCAGTTTGAGGAAAGAAAACAGATTATAAATTTTGTTCTCTTTGTGTATATAAACTTTTTTCATTTGTGTTCAAAATTTATCAAATCAAATAATTCTCCAACTAGATCATGTTCTCCCTTCTAATCAGCTTTTGATTTATAGTAATAAATAATAACATTTAGAAATGCACAATAGTTAGGCTTAAAATGCTACCAATAGTTAACGTGACACAGGTATTTCTTATCTGATTTTAGTTCATTAATATTAAGACAAAACAAAAGACAAAGCAGGCAAAAGAGAAGTTGAGGAAGAAAAGATAGGAGGAGAAAAGATAGAGAAAGACTAGAAGAGGGCAAAAAGGAGAAAGTGAAAACTGAAAAGAAGGGGTAAGTAAAGGAAGAGGAAGAAAAGAGTCAGGGAAGAGAAATAGGAGAAAGAAGAGAAGGGACCGGAGGAAGAGAGATGAAGGAGGAGGAAGAGGAGCAGTGAAACAAATAAAAGACAGAGAAAAAGAAGGGTGGGAGGAGAAAAAAAGGAAGGGAAGGATTGTTAAAAGAAGTTTCATAAAATGAAATAAAGATATTTCATAATATATGTTATGAAATAATATATATTCCCATAAGAATGAGAAAGCTAAAAATACAATATTCTTTATTAAATAGAGCAGAATCAAAACTTTAAAATATTGCTTAGAGATAGTTGATCTTTGTCCTGTTACTAACCTTTTTCTCTTTCTTTTTAATTCTTTTAATGTTAATTAATTAACAAATTAATCAAAATAAATTGTTACATAACAGTGTTGTATATTTTTAAATTTATCCTTTTAATCATGCATGTTTTTGTCTACATATAATGTACTTTGGTTTTTTTATTGTCTGTGCCAAAATGTGTTTTGCCCTTTACAAAAAACCAGGTTCGTTTTAGTTAACTATTCTATTTTTTTCTAAAAATACTGAAAGAAAAAAACTTTCAAAATAACTTTAAACTTAAAGGAGTTGCAAAGATACTACAGAGAATTTCTGTGCATGCCTCACTCAGCTTTCCCTAAGGTTAACATTTTACATAAGCATTGTGTAATTACCAAATATAAGACAATGTAGTTACAATACAATTAAATAAAGATTTGATTCACTGTTGAATCAAATATCCACAACTGTATTTTTTTGTTCTCTAAAATCCAATTCAGGATATCTTATTGCCAGGATATCATATTGTATTCAACTGTTATGTCTTCTTCATCTCCTCCTAGCTCTGAAAATTTTCTACTCTCCTTTTCTGTATTCATTATTTGACACTTTTAAAAAATACTGGTCAGATAAGTACCCATAAGACAAATCCATGTGAGGGTAGATGATGCTGTGAGTATGTCATGTGTGAAGAAGACCACAGAGGAAGAGATGTAGCACAAACTAAACAGGAGTGGAGAGAATAATGAGAATTAAGTATATTGACAGTTTATTCCATTAAACAACAACAACAACATGTAATTTAAGGTGTTCAGATTACAAAAATCAAGAGAGCTGGTGGTGAAAAATCAGTTTGAAATAAAGAGAAGCCAGATCATTAAGCGCCTTTAGTTCTATAACGAAGAATTTAGAATTTTAGCTGGAAGATACTGGGTGGCAGATGAATAGTGTATTTATCTGTTTGCTGTTTAATTCAGGACAATGACATCTCTGGTATCATGTAAAACATAATTTAGAGTTAGATAAACTAGAAAACAGGGAGAATAGCCAAGTTTCTGGGCAGTTCAATTAAAAAAAAAAGATGGAAGCTGCTAAATTACAAAGTTAGATATTATACCTAAGTTGGAAAAACTACTCTGAAGCAGACAGAGGAGAGGTCTTGGCTAAAAGCATTTATTTTAAGTAATGGGGCAGTGTTACCAAACAAAACAAAAACAAAAAAAAAAAAAAAAAAAAAAGGAAGGGAGGTTTGACTGCCTGTTGCCACACATCCAAACTAGTGAGGTAGATGCTGGTGTACAAGGAAGAAGTTTTTTCAGATGCTGGGAGAATGGCAGACACTTGATTCAAAGCTCATCTCCATAGCAAGACTAAGATCCTGCTCCATTTTAAAGTACAGCCTTTTGGAGCTGCTAGGAAGTCATTAGTCCCCATCCAGGTAGCTTAGCTTGTTCCTGGCTGAGGTTCATTTCAGACTCGCTCCCAGAGGCTGCACATGGAGCTGTGAGGCCATGGGCCATTCAGCTGCCAGGGCTGTAAGGTTATGAAATCCTGAGAGAGAGCGATTCACAGGCACTGGACAGCTCATCACTAGGCAGGCAAGAGAGAGAGAAACTCTCTCCTGCAGGTCATGGGCCACATGGGCCACATGCTAGGCTATATGGCCCATGGAGAAAACAGGCAAACAGAGCATGCCAATGCAGGTCCCAAGCAAGCAAACTATGAGCCAGAGAGAGAGTCTTCTGTGGGCCCCTGGGTTTATATTAGCTTGGGTGTGGGATGGACCAGGTTCTTTTTCAAAAATGACCTATCAACTTCTAAAACTTTCATGTACTTCAAGTGGGTCTACCTCCTCTTCGATCACTTTATTCCCAGGCTAAACTGACAAGCCTCTTGAGTCCAGCACCACTTCTGCCATCATTTTGACTTCCATGGTGCATGTACCTACTTTCCTCTTGTCCCACCCCTAATCTGGTATTGGAGGGGTGGAGGAAGGGCTTTTTGGTGGCTCAGTGCAAGAAACGCCCTGTGCCTTTATCCCAGCAGACGGGGGAGACTCCTCATTGCCCCAACTGACTGCCCCATCATAATCATAGGTATATGCTTAATCAGTTCTGTGTTTTTTTTTTTTTTTTAAAAAAAAAGCTTTGTTTTTTTCTTTACTTTTTCTCCATGCAGCCTTCTACAAAGATGCACAAGACACTTCAGGTAATTCAGAGTCTTTATTTATGTACAGAGTTTTGGGCTCTCCACCATTCTGGGTTCAGGCAGACATATAAAACCATGATGAGTATTTCAATAAGAAAGTAGTTAAATCCTGAGAATTAGAGATGTGCTCAAACTTTTGAAGGACTATTACAGTCAAATTCAGCTAGATCTTTTACTGTTCTTTTAAAAAATCTGAAGAGCAGAAACTGCAGCTGCTTTCCACCCCAAAATGGGTAAGATACTAGAGCTCTCCCAGAAGCCATCACAAAACTCCTGTCTTCACTATATCCACAGGTCTGCCTGCCAACAGATAGTGTAATGCCTTATTTTCTTATATCTTTTATTAATTGTGCAAGTGCTGCCTATTGGTGGTTAGTCTAACCTAGTTTCCTCATAACAAGAAACCTTGGATAACTAAGTTCCTAGGATTCTTACCAATTTCCAGGGTAGTATGTGTGTTAATGCTGCCCTGATAACCAACCATCTAGCATAGCCCTATAACTCTCTAATTTTCTATTCTGGTACATTTGGTGAACCACTGGAAACCATTTATGCTAATAATAGAAGCTGGCCTATCTATATAATTTGTCTATATTTAGTTTTATTCCTTTCTTTTTTTTTTAATTTTTTTGTTTAAGATTTTATTTATTTATTTTTAGGGAGGGAAGGGAGGGAGAGAGAGAGAGAGAGAGAGAGAGGGAGAGAGAGGGGGAGAGAGAGAGAGACAGAGAGAGACATTAATGTGCGGTTGCTGGGGGTTATGGCCTGCAACCCAGGAATGTACCCTGGCTGGGAATCGAACCTGGGACACTTTGGTTCCCAGCCCGAGCTCAATCCACTGAGCTATGCCAGCCAGGGCTTAGTTTTATTCCTTTCTAAAAGATAAAGACATCTAAGGCAAGCTACATATATAAGAATACATCAGATAAAATAAGGTAAATCTAAGGTACTCAAAATCAGCAGTTAAAATTTTATCGTCATTTTTGGATGCCTGATTTACAGTATGTATGGCTATATATTATTCAATAATGTAGTAAATAAATATCAGTCTTAAAAATAAGAATTATCGGCCCTGGCTGGCATAGCTCAGTGGATTGAGTGTGGACTGCGAACCAGGTATTACAGGTTCAATTCCCAGCCAGGGCACATGCCTGGGTTGCAGTCCACAGCCTCCAGCAACCGTACATTGATATTTTTTTCTTTCCCTCTCTTTCTCCCTCTCTCCCTTCTCTAAAAATAAATAAATAAAATCTAAAAAAAGACTATGTATTATAAAAAAATAAGAATTATCAATTGACATTTAGTGCTGTATTGCATTTTATTCAATAATCTTGGCATTACAAATTTAAACCTTCTCTGTCACAGGCACTGTGTCTAGCAAAAATAGCTTTATTAATCTAATGTGCCTCCTGGTAATAGCTTGTGAAAGTAAAACCAAGGATTTTGGAAAGGAAACAAAGACATCTTTATTTCAAAACAACGGGGATACCACAGCCTATATATATCTTTAAACTTACAAATATTAAAGTTCTTGTTCTGGAATTATAATAATGGTACACATGCTGAATTTAAAAACAAATGGGATAAAGTGGTACCCCAAAAGAAGTCTTCAGTAATTTTTTAACTCATTCTTAATTGTAATTTTATAAAATGATACTGGCAAAAGTATGTCACATGGAAATTTAGTTTAAGAGTTTTCAGTAAAGTCATAAAGCAAATATTGTATTTTTTAGTTGAATTTTCAATGCAAGATGTCCTAGTAAGCAGTTTCCTGTCATGTGAAAAGAAAACTTAAGTCACTCATTTACCATTTAGAAATTTGGCTGGTTTTACCCAGACTGAGCAACTGGAGAGAAAAATATGCCATAGGCAGCAATGGGAGCCTATAATTCTGTACACTTATTTTCCCCAGAGAATTTGATCATGAGTAAGCAGGCCAGGCATTTCCCTTTATCTTGCATTCTGTTCTCACACACTATGCCAGCCCATCTTCTGAACACATCATCTCACTGTGCAGCCAAGTTATAATACCATCTGGTGCCCTTAGCATTTCCAGAAAACTGAGATTCTGGGAAGCCATGGTCTCTAAGTGCCTGAACAAAACACTCTCGCCTAAGCTAATAATTTGACAATTTTATGTGGATTTAAATATGGACCATTATATATAAAATTTTACTTCATTGTCTGTGTATGCATGTATGCACATATGTCTGTGTGCCTGTGTGTCTATCTGTGTATTTGAGAGCTGAGACTCTCATACACCAACTTTGTAGAAATTGTTAAAAGATTTGAATCTTAACTATCTAGCGCACAAACATATATAATATTATTATAAATTTCAGGAAGGTCATTTTATCTTAGGACACTTCAAAATAGGTGATGTGGCTGGGCCCAATCCTCACAAAACACTTTGTAGTGGTCAGCTACTGCTGCATTGCAAAGAACAAAAAAATCTCAGTGACAACGATAATGGAGTCACTTGATAACATCACCATCTGTGGGATGGAGTGTAAATGATACCGGCCAGCAGTATCCATCTCAGCTGTGGATGCTCATCGAAACATGCTAAAAACATACACAGAGACAACCAGGTCCTGTGGGGGAATAGCAACAGAAGGGCCACTCCTCACGTGGGGAATGCCTTGGTCACCCTCTCTCTGGTGGGGAGAGTGCCTCGTTCCCCCTCTGGAGAAGCTTTTTATTGATTTCATTTGAATAAGAATTCAGGTAAAAGCTCATTACTCATTGCTAGGAAGTAAGGATCAAACAATAGATAACAAGGAAGTCTGAGGGCCTATTTTGAGTCAGGGTCACAGAGCTGTAAAACTTCAAAGAACAAACTTACTTCTTCCTTGGACCCTTATCATTCAACTGAGAGCATTCTAAACAAAGCAGGTTTCACAGGAGTTTACATATTCTTTCTTAGGCCTGATCTCCTGGGGAACCCACCCTTTTCAGCACAGAGCTGCACCACCCTGTCATTGTTTCAGGCTTAGGTGGAGCAAGGGAACTAAGGCAACCAAGAGATAAGGAGATTTTCTCACAGACGATGAGGACTCAGGCTTTGTCAAAGCCGAGGGGCGATGGTCCATCACCCTCTTTTGCTGTAGCCCCCAAAGTCCTTTCTTGGGTCCTCCCATGTGATTGTGCCTGTCCTTGATTGTTCCCCCCTTGGGGAATCTTACCCGTCATTGGCTAACCGACCAAGCATTGGGATTCAGTTATGGGTGAAGCAGCAGAAGCAGTGTTCCTACCAGGGAGATAAGCTTTTGTCTCCTTGCTGTCTTATGGTTCAAGGCCGCTCCCTCAGCCTTAGCCTTGGTAGGGGTTACAGCTTCTGATACCAGTCAGGGTGGTTCGCAACAGTGGAGAAGTATGCTCTTCTCATAGAGGGCAGGATTTGTGGCAGGTGCCTAAAATGCCAGTGATACAGGGATTATTAATTACTGAACAACAATTATACCTGCATATCATAATGATGGCATTTTTAGGGCCTTTCTCTTGCTTTGGTCACACTCTCCAGTAAATGTTCCTCTAGTCTTCTTGTTAAAGGGTAAAGTCCTGGCTGTTAGAGTTTGAGAGATAAATGCATAAATTTTCTCCAGTTGAATATATCACCTTTGCTTATTTACAATGTTGAAGTATGATCCTTGTGTTGTTGATTGTGCCTGGTGTTCCTGTATTCAAAGGTCCTCTCAGCTGCTCTGGAGAATAAAACCCCGGACTACTGTCCAGTTGGGTGAAGTGACTTAGATCTGTGTGTCTGATTGTTTATTACATAACTTTCACACAATCTTACTGTTTGTACCTTTTGCTTCGTCACAACTTTCAGTTAAACCTAATTGAATCACTTAACTTGTAGTGACTTAAAATGGCAAGCATTTATTTGCTCATGCTTCTGAGCTCAATCATTTAGGCATAGCTTCATTGGAACAACTCATTTCTGATTTGTGTGTTACCAGCAGACCTTCCTTGTGTTTGTGCCTCATCTGGAACATCTTCCATGTGGTCTTTCATTCTCGAGCACAGGCTTGGTTCACTTGTGGGAGCATTTCAAGAGGGCATGAGCAGAAGGTACATAGTTCCTGTGCCCAGGATCAGGTCTTAAATAAGGCCACTCTTGCCACACTTTGGGTAAAAGCAACTTGCAAGGCTCACCCTCATTCAAGGAGTGGGAAAAGCAACCAAGAGCTAAATGTGCTTGTGGCCATTAGCCGTCTACTCTACCAGTGCATCACATCCTGAACTTTAGGAGGCTTGTGTGAAAAAAAACAGGTGTTCCTCAGATTACCTCACCAAAATATTCAGTTTCTTAAGTCTGCTAACACAGCTCCCACTTATCCACTAGGGTTTTCCCACTCTTTTCAGTTTGTTTCTGCTGTCTTTTCTGCTATTGTGCCAGTCTTTCTGGGTTTGTACCACCTCCTGTGCCTCAAATTAGCAAAGGAAAAAAAAAGCCTTTGAGTATCTCATTTACTTTAACAGACTATTAAAGGGAGGAAACACTATTAAAATTTTGGTTAAATTCAGCGTCCTTAATTTGAAACACTGCCTCTTCTCCATCTGGAAAATTCCTGTTTGGTCTTCAAAATACTATCTTAAGACCCTCACCTCAGTGAAATCTCCTTTAAAAACCTCACAGATAGATGAGATCACTTCTCTTTTGTAAATTTATGTGTGCCTTTATGAGACTATCACTTCATTTACAGACTCCATTAGAACTGTATTTTAAAAAAGCATGGTGTTTAAAAGGGCAGACTTTAGAGCTAGACTCTCTGTGTTTAAATCTCAACTCCACACTTACTACCTGTGTGATTGCAGCACATTTCCTAAGCTCTTAGTACCCACTTCCATTTCTTATGCAGTCATTTTCAGAGTCAAAGGAATTCATCCATAAATTACTTAGAAAAGCCTGGCACATATGAAGGATCAGTGAGTGCTACTTATTATTACTATATTTGTGTTTGACACTAGAAGATTAGCTAATTAAGGATTGGAATCACACATTACTCACCTTTGCCAGCCTAGTGGGATGCAGTGTCATCACTCAGTATTTGCTGCACAGGCGAGGGAGACAGCATACTACCCCATGCATCTCATGAAGCCTCCTGTGTGACCCCAGCACAGCCTGTTCTTTCATCTTCTAACTGCCCTGGGATCCTTTACCAGGGAGAGCAAACGTGGCATCCAGTTTGTCCTCAATTTCCATATCTTATTATCCTATCAATATCCTAAATGATACATTTCCAAATGTATTTGCATACTTGATTTCTGGTAGATCCTGAGCTGCAAAGTCAATGTAGATGTTAATGAGACCAACCTCTCTCCTATATTTACAAGTAATTGTGTGTATAATAATTAAAATTTATGCTGTCTCTGTACCAAGCCCTGAGGATGAAAAATATGTTTTGTTTTGTCCCTTCCTATCACCTAATTATTAGCAACTCAAACTCAAAGATGAGGAGATACCTTCCGGTTTCCCCTATTAAACATTTTATTCAAGAGGCAACAGGCATAATTCACTCTCAAACTGACAATTTGCTCATGTCATTTAGCTGATAAATAGCATTGAAATGGAGTTCCATGACATTGTCCATCATCACAGATTCACATCTTTATAATTTTTTAATATTGCTCAGGCATATAATATTTTATTTAATCCAGACTACTATCTTGTGACATGTATTTATCCCTCTCATTCTACAGAGGAGGGAATGGAGGCTCAAAGAGTAAGAGACCTGCCAAAACTGACAAGAATTAAAGTGCTGATTTTAATTCTTAGCTCTCTTTGAGCATTTGGGAAGTATTTTACTTGGAGCACTAAGGGAATTGCAGATCCTTTAGGAGAGGGAAACTGTATACCCATGGAATGTGACATTAAAATATTGACTTATGTGGGCTGGGTGGGTATCTTGTTATCTGTCCTTAAAATAGTGTTTATACAGCAAATTGCTTGTTAAGTATTGAGTAAATAGATAATGTACAGAATATTTTTATGTTTCTTTTAAATTATATTTTATTGACTATGCTATTAGTGTTGTCCCAATTTTTTTCCAATTTGTCCCCCTCAACCCAGCAACCCCCAGTCCCTCATGCAATCCCCACACCATTGTTCATATCCATGGGTCATGCGTAAGTTCTTTGGATACTCCATTTCCTATACTGTACTTTAGATCCCCTTAGCTATTCTGTAACTATCTATTTGTACTTCTTAATACCCTCACCTCTTCACCCATTCCCCCATACCCAACTTCCATCTGGTAACCATCAAAATGCTCTCTGTATCCACAATTCTGTCTCTGTTCTTGTTTACTTAATTTTTTTTTAGATTCAGTTGTTGATAGATATATATTTATTGCCATTTTATTGTTCATAGATTTGATCTTCTTCTTGTTCTTAAATAAGTCATTTTAACATTTCATATAATAATGCTTTGTTGACGATGATCTCCTTTAGTTTTTTCTTATCTGGGAAGCTCTTTATCTGCCCTTTGATAAAAATTATATCTTTGCTGGGTAGAGCAATGTTGACTGTAGGTCCCTGCTTTTCATGACTCTGACAATTTCTTACCAATCCTTCTAGCTTGCAAAGTTTCTTTTGAGAAATCAGCTGACAGTTAGTTGTATGGAAGTTCCTATGTAGGTAACTAAGTGTTTTTCTCTTCATGCTTTTAAGGTTCTCTATCTTTAACTTTTAGCATTTTAATTATGATGTGTCTTGGAGTGGGCCTCTTTACAATCCACCTTGTCTGGGACTCCCTGTGCTTCCTGGACTTACATATTTCCTGCACCAAATTTGGGAAGTTTTCTTTCATTATTTTTTCAAATAATGAGTTCCAATTTCTTGCTCTTTTTCTTCTCTTTCTGGAACCCCTAACAGGTGAATGTTGTACTAAAGTTGTCCTGGAGGCTGTTTATACTACCTTTTTTTTTAGATTCTTTTTTCTACTTGTTATGATTGTTTTTGTTTTTGTTTTGTTTTGTTGCTTTCTTATGTTCCAAATCATTTATTTGATTCTTGGCTTCATCTACTCTACTGTTGTTTCCTTGTAAACAGTTCTTATTTTAATTAGTGTATTCTTTGTTTCTGACTGGTTCTTTTTTATGCTGTTGAGGTTCTCATTAAGTTCCTTGACCAACCTTATAAGCAGTGTTTTGAATACTGCATCTGATAAATTGCTTATCTCCATGGAGTTTAGTTATTTTTCTGGAGTTTTGATCTGTTCTTTCATTTGAGCCATGTTTCTTTGTGTCTTCATTTTGGCAGCCTCCTTGTTTTTGTTTCTATGTATTAGGTGGGACTGCGATGACTCCCTGTCTTGGTAGTGTGCCCTAATATAGTAGGTGTCCTGTAAAAAAAAATTGGGGACAGACACATGAACATAATGTGAAGACAATGTGAGTAGACTTAAGGAAAGAATGCCCAAATGCAAGCCAAGGTAAGAGGCTTAAAGCTGATCTTTCCCAGAGAGCCCTCTGAAGGAACCAACCCTGCTAACACTTTAATTTTAAACTTTTAGCCTCCACCTCTATTAAAGATACATTTATTTTGTTTAAACCACTCATTCTTGGTACTTTATTATGGTAGCCCTGGTAAATTATACAGACCCTAATTCCTACTGTTACTACCTCTAAATACATCAATAACCTATCTATTTCTTACCACCCTTCCTCTTTTACTGTTATATAAGCCACAATCAGCTCGTCAAGATCAGTCAATAGTCTCGTAACTGTCTTTACCCTTCTATCCTTACCCTTCCAATTTTACCTTTCATAGAGCAGCCATGCTCTTCATTTGAATGTAAGTCAGGTTCACATTATTCCTCAAAACTTTTAGAAGTTCCCTGTCTTTACCATGAGAAAAAAAAAAAATCCAAGTCCTTATTATAGCTGATAAGATCACACACAATTGAGTCCTCTGTGTTTTCTCTGACCTTATCACCTATTCTTCTCCATTTCTTCACCCATCTCTAAGATCTGCCCACCCATACTGGCCTCCTTGCCCTTCTTTGACTATGCAAATCATGCGTTTGCCTATGGCTTTTGTACTTATTGTTCCTTCTCCTGGATGCTCACCCCTGAGACAGCTGAAAGGCCCTTCAAGTTTATTCTATTCAAATATGACTTTGTCAGTCAAATCTCTACTGACAATACTTTCTAAAATAGCACCTTGGTCTCTCATAATTCTTCATTTCTCTCACTTATATTTATTTTTTCTCCATAGCATTTATCATTCTCTCATATAGTATATAAAGATTTAAACAATTTATAAAGAAATAAAGCGATAATTGAAAGTAACTTATGGTATTTTCTCACATATTAAACACACACTTGGATTTCAATTAGAAAATTAATATATGCTGTCTCCTGTAATAAGCAGTGGTAACCCCTAGTTTCTAGGATGAAGGAACAAAACTCAGCTACTGCCATCTGGTTGCTTACAGTCCAGTCAGAAAAGTTGTAAAGGTCTGATGGCAACTTTATATCTTACAGAACAATTGGAAGATTTCATAGAGTAAGTGATCTGAATAAGACTTGAAGAAAGTGTAAAAGGTCAGGAAGGAAAAAAGAGAAAAGATATTCTAATCAGGGAACCAGCATGAACAAAAAACACAGAATTGTGTAAAGGTGATTATAAGCCAAATAGTTGATTGGCTAAGACACAAAGAAGCCTGGATGCTTCCCACTGATTTCATTTTATGCATATCTTTTGATTTAAACTGAAAGAAAAGTTTGAAAATACATTTTATCTTTCCAAATAATTACTGTAGCACAGTATAGCTACTTAAAAACATCTGCCACCATACAATCTGTTTTAAACAGGTTATATTTTATAACACTAATTGGAGTGTGTTTGTAGAATTTCTTCACACCTCCTCATCTGCATTTGAGTAGAGCAGCCATGTTTTAGGTCTCTTATTATCCAAAGAATGTCAGTTTTTAAAGAATATAAAACATTAAAAAGAAATATAAATCCTATTATTATGTG
Source organism: Phyllostomus discolor (assembly GCF_004126475.2). Lineage (NCBI taxonomy): Eukaryota > Metazoa > Chordata > Mammalia > Chiroptera > Phyllostomidae > Phyllostomus > Phyllostomus discolor. The sequence continues at coordinate 38,876,131 of NC_040903.2, forward strand.
AAATTTACTTTATTTATGTTTTACTGCTTTATTTTTGCCAAGTGCATGGAATAAGCCAGTCCAAAGAAACTTCTTTTATTTTTTTCTAAAAATCTATATTTTTATCCTGTGTTTGAATCATGTGGCCTCTCCCTCTTTTTTTTTTACTTCTATTACCTGTTATGTTAAAATAATTGCATTTTGAGTATGTGACTTCAGTATATACATACTTATTTCCTGCAATGCTAAATAAATAATTAAAAATACAATGGATTTATGCTGAAGTTAAGTAACCTAAAGAATATAAACATTTTCTGAGGAAATTGTTTGTCAAGAATATTTTTAAAATACAATTAAAAATTATTTAATTGCAATGACTTTTTCAATGTAATACTGCCTAATGAAAATTAAGTTAGCTTGTTTTCATTCTCCATTTCATCTAAAAACAAAAGACTGAAGTTATCTGAAACAGATCTGTTCACTAAAGCATAACAAACAAGTGTAAATTAAATTTTGTCTTTGTTTAGTTTAAAGGATTGGCACCCATTTACAATTTGTAGTATTTGCATCTCAACATGTATCTAATTTTACCTAACTACTGAGGGTTTTATGCATTTGACTCTGACAAAACTATCTAGAATTGTAATTGACCTGATCTTATGAAGAAAGTAAATTTATAAAACTTCATTTTTTAGTGATAAAGATTTGAAACACATGTATATGTTAAAAGAACACGCTATTCCCTTCATTGTGTGATGCACTGTAAGAAACTGTGCTTCTATTACCTTACTTCATTACACGGACCTTTAAAATGAATTAGTATAATCCACAATGATGTCATACAACAATGCTATTTTGTGCTGGTTTGGTCTCCTGGTTGTTTTAAGGGATATACCAAGTCCAAGTGCAAAAGCAACACTAGGTGTATAGTTGGTTAGCTTTCAATGTTTTAGGAAGTAAATGAAAACATCCCCCACACAGTACTTCCAAAAGTCAAAAGATATTCAACCTCTTTGCAGGATACTTAGCCAAACACTGCTCTGGTAATATCTTTTAAAAATTCTTTCTTTTACATTATGCCATTTAAGCTATGTTGCCATTTTATGGTTCTGTTTTACACTGAAGACAAAAGTTTTTCATGCATTTGAAATAAAATAAAATAAATTATTTTTAAAATGTCTACCAGTATCATAGGAAATAAAATCCGTCACTCTTCCAATAAAAAGATATTATTCAAGATGGACATTATACAACTCTAGATATAAGATTGTTGTAATTCTAGGTAATTTGGTTTCAATTTAAGAAATCAAATTTCCTGACTGCTGTTGAAAAGAATTTTTGGCCCAAGCTAGAGCCCTTCCTGCTGGGGTTACACGTTGGCAAACCAAACTAAAATATCCATATCCCTGTAAATACTCCACTTGACCAGAATGACAGTATATCCAGTGAGCTAATTCTCAAATGCCAGGCTAACTCTGGGCCTTCTCATCCCAAATAAGGTTGACTTCCACTAGGTATTCTTGGCCTGACATGAGAAGAACTGGTGCAATGATACAATTTTTATTAGAGATTAATGTTTTTACATCTTCACCAATCATTGCAATGGCCTCAGGTTGCCACAATTCAAATGAGGGATATATGGGTGGGTCAGATAGGGAAAGCACCAAACAAAGAAAAGTTAGCCAGACTAAAGTTCTATGTCCAGAAGAGATCTGGCAATATGGTTATTTGACTATGGAAATCATAGAAAACAGATAGATTAGAAACTTACTATTTTATTGAGGAAATTCTATTATCAAAGAAAGCAAACATCTATTGTATAATATCCTTCATGCCGTCTCTGAATTCAGCAACACTTTTTCTCAATTGGGAATCAGCAGAAAGCAGCCTGAGGAAGTCATTTGGCAAACAAGGAAGCAAGCAAACAATTTTAGATACAGCTGTTGAGGATATCAAACAATGAGGAATCTCCCACAGATCAAACCCAGGAGCCTCAGAAACAAGATATAAAGGAGTACCAGCAGAGAATCAGAGACAGTTAATGAGATAAGCAAGAAACTGTCTTTACATTTAATATTTCTATTATCTAAGTTTAAATTGAATGTGTTTTTATAATAATGGGAAAATGTGTGTATTTATTAGTAGTTTGACTATAAAATACTGAAAACATCAAGAGAGGACAATTTTATTTTATTAGGCCTCAAATTGTTCCTTAACATTATATAAATTCACTTTTCTTGAAATTCCCAAGTAGAAAATGCAAGAATGTTTCCATAATGGTGGCATTCTTATACAAATTTTAATATTTGTGGAATAAAAATTCATTTAGAATGTCTAGAGTGGGGTTTCTTAACCTTCATACTGTTGTCATTTTGCACTGACTCATTCTTTGCTGTGGTAGGCTGTACTGTTCATTGCAGGCAATTTAGAAGTACCCCTTGCTTCTACACACTAGATAAAGTAATAAGGTGCAGCCAAGGAGGGGCCCAAATGGAAATTTGTAATGGGGTCCAGAACTCAGGGTGTCCAGGATATATTAGAAAAAAATATGTATGGGATGTCCTCATCCCCACAAGTCTGAGCAGGATGGGGGATGGGGTACAAGGAGCAGGGCCATTGAGAATTGTTTTGAATAGCAACAGTTTTACAGATAACCTCTAGAATGGTCATTTAACATATCTATAACATTTAACAGGTTTCATAGATATGTTAAATAGCTGTGTCCATGCTTTGAGTCAGGGGGATGGGAGTGACATCAACCCATGATGTAATTGGGAGGCAACTCCCTCTGGGTAAGCACCTGCATAAAAGCTTGCAGATGATTGGCTCCACACCATCAGGCCATGCCTTCCCAGACTTACTTTGGAAGCCCAGGATAGCCAGAAGAATACAGGAATGCTGGCAGGTGTCACTGATTGTGGGAGGAGTGGGACATGGGGCTGCAGAGGAAAATTGGCGCTGGGATTTAAAACCCAGGTGTGGCAGCCATGCGGGCTTTTTGGGGCTACATGGCTTTTGGTGAAAGTTGGGACTGTGCAGCTTTAGGGTGCTCCCTTTTTTGCCATGTGGCTTAGGAAGCAGGAGAGATTTTGCCTGAAGGAAAAGGGGTGAAAGGATCCTTGCTGGTGGGCTATGACAAGGTGCCACATGGTTTTGGATTAACTGGAGATCGCAGCAGCGACACAGCTGACGGTGCTAGAACCGAGGGGCTGCCTGAACCATGGACTTCTACTTCTTTTCCTGAGATATGGTACACCAGATGAGCAATGGGGAGAAGGAAGGACTATGCATTTTATAGTATTCTATACCCCCTAGAATACTATGGGGTATTCTGAGGGACTTTAGTATTTTTAATGAAGACATTAAGTCATTACTCTAAGTCTGCATAACTTTTTAAATAAATAATCCCTTTCCTTTCACCAATCTCTGGCATTGAGAGACATCTTTCCGTGACAGCAGGCAAGGTGAACGTAGTATAGTGGAGGGACCCTGGAGCACAAGGGTGGGTCCATTCAGTAATACTATGTCATTCACACCACCCCCCAACCCGGGTCTGTTCTGTAACAATAACAGTAAGAAATTTTTGGCAAGCAAGCCTGCCTCTACGCATTATCAAATGTCTTGCTGAGGTTAAGTTCTCACCTCCTAAAAGCCCCTGCTCTAGAACTCTTTAAACCCTCCCAAAGAATTCTTCCAGAAAGGTTCTCTTCTTGCTGAGAGTCTTAAGAATCTTGTACGTATCTCATATTCTTGTTTCCACTACAGGGCTTTCTAACTGTATTCTATGAACTCTTCACTTTTTTACCTGCCTGGTGAGAAAAATGAAAGATCTTAAAATTTTATGACATTTTTCTTCACCATGTTTGAAATAGGCACCTCTGAAATACAGGCATCAATGGCCAAACATTTCCCTGTACCACTGTCAGTTCTTGCTTCAGTGTCTGTTCAAAGTCATGAGAAAGAATGGGATAAAAAGAAGAAAATGAAGGAAAAAAAGAAAAAAGTATAAAACTTCTATATGTGAGTTCTGCTGTTTGTAGTTATCAATTATATAACAATATTCTAGATGCCTATATCTAGATATCTAGACATCTATATCAAGATGTCTATATCTAAAGATGATATATGTCTATATCATCTTTGCTTTTTCCCCTAAGTAATGTAAAAACAGAAAATTGCACTTGAAAAACAAAGTAATGTGTACCTAATGACTCACCTTCACTGATACTAGAGTACTGAAGAACTTTCACATTTCAGAATTCATATGTTAATAAAAAATAAATAAATTGGATTTTTGCCTTCAAACTCTCATTAAATAAAATATGTAAAATCATAATTTTAATGTGTCAGGTTTGTAAATTCCTTCATGTGGAGATAGAGTCTTAGAGAGTGAGGCTCAAGTGTATTTTCTTATTCTGGATCCAAAAATGAATCTTGATATCAATGGTTGCGCCTGAAATGTTGTCCATGAGAAAACAAAGAGACTGTAGTTTTTATGTTGTTGTTTTTATATATGCATAGAGAACACAAAGTGTCAGATTAGTTGTTTTTATAGTATTAGTGAAGAAATTATCAAGAAGAATTTCTTATGAAGAAGAAATTATGAAGGCCAAAAAAAGAGAGAATTAGTTAGAACAACTGTTTTTAATGAACTATAATTAACAATATCCAAATAACCTGTGAGCTTTAGGGAGACAACTTGAATTTACTCTGATTCTTTGAACTGATGTAGAACGGTCTCCAGAAATCAGTCAATGACACTTCTGACTTTTAACTCTGTTCTTGGATGGTGTCTTACTCAGATTTTTATTCCATCTGTAAAGTGCAAAACGCTATAAAACAAGTAGTAGCTCCCCTCGTTTGATAACTTTTATTCTCTCTAGTTCTTAATGGCAGTTAATCTTCCAGGTTTGACAATAAAAATGAAATCTATGTAAGGATTTATTATCAACAGTAAGGTAGTCACTAGAAAATGGTATTCTCCCTGGTTTTAAAAATTTATCAGTGACATATGCTACCCACCAACCTATTCAGGTGATAGTATTTTTAAATGTATTTTTGGAGAAGTTGTATAAGGAACTGATTTGAAAGAGTCATAGAAGTTTAGAAAAGCATGTCCTGTTTCTTTAATTTATTAAACATATTAATTTAGCACCTAATATGTGCCAGATATTGTTCCACGATGATAAGATTCACAGGGTGGGCAGAGAATCCAAAACAAATGAGATTGCATTTAGACTGAGACATAGTTTACAAGCAGTTTACAGGCACAGAATATTTGCCAATAAGCAAGACAATCGAAAATAAATGAAAAAAATGTAAGAGTGGATTAAGCTTTGACCTTCAGAAATATAAACAGGTCCATGCTTCTGGCATGCAGTAGGTAATAAGAGAAACAATAAAAAGAAGACAACACTTAAAAATGACAATTTTCCAAATGATGGAGAGAAAAAATCATAAATATTACTATTAAAAAGTATTAATGAAAGATATATCTCTGTTTTGCAAAGACAATATTTTTAAGCAAGGTAATTTATGTTTAATGCAATTCTCAGAAATATCCAAAGAGGCTTGTTCTAAAATATGAAAAGTTACTTCCAGAAGTGTCTCAAATTATTAATAATTAGAAAATTTTAAAACTAAGTAATTATGAATTTATACTGTGCAATGAAATATTTAAATTTCACTTAAAATGTTTTGTTTTTTTGTTTATTCAATGCATTTGTTATCCTCAATTTTTTGCCATTTCTGAACCCTCACTGTCATTATGAGTAAGAAGCTGGTCATCAGTTTGAGAGGGCCATATGAATTTGAGGCCCTATCTGAGAAAAACTATTTCTGTGCTCAAGAAAATAGTGAAATCAAAAAGTCTGTGGGAACACTGGTCAGACCATGAATCAGAGTTAGCAAGATAGAGTTCTGAGCAAAGGCAGTATCAGAAAAAGAGGAACTATGTGGCAGATAAGAGGGAACCTCTTGGAAATTAAGAAGTTCATGATGTGAATTATTTCTGTCTCTCCTACAGAACTTTAATAAAATGTACATTGGTGATTAAAATTTCTGCTATTTGATGGAATAAATATGTTGAAGTTCTTTTGCAACTATACATGAAGATTCAGGTTTAATAAGTCTTTAAGTAATAAGTAAATTCATGACTAAACTTAGAAGATTGGAAAGAAAATTGTCAGAGACCAAGAAAGGAGCAAGTGAGAACATTTAGGGAGAAATGCTAGTGCTATCCTATTTAAAGCTTTTAACCAAATGGCTACAGAGGGAGCTACAAACAGTTTATGCAAATGGTGAATTGGTTGAAATGACCGTACCCAAAATGAAATTCATGAATTAAGCAGCATGCTAAGGGAGATGGAACAAACAACACTGAAGATATTACTCATTACAGTAGGCAGTAAAGAAATTTGGTTGGATTGAATTAAATCTGCATAAAATGGAGAAAAACACCTCTCCTGTGAGGTGGCTGGCCTTCAGGTAAATTTGAAGCCCGAGTTCAAACTCTTTACATAGTAGTTTACAAAGCAACAAACAACATGTTTAAATTATCCCTTCATTTTAACTGTCTGAGGTATATAGCAAAGGCAAAAGCAAACCTTTCCTGGAAGAAAATACCCTAAATTAGATGTTAAATAGTGACAAATTCTATTGAACAGACAATCAAGTACCAGACATCACAAAACATAAGATCATAAAATTTGTGTTTTATGAGAGTAGACAAAACATTCATACCATACATAGTATCAGACTTGGAAAGACTTCACATACTTATATCATGCGTCATAAATTGTTATAGTTGATATTTAAAAAAAATAAGAATCATTAAAAATGACCAGGCATGTGTGAAAATGACAAACAAAACCTAAACTGAGATAATTTGTCAAGAATGATAATATTTAAAATTAAAATGAACAGATTTAAGTAGCAGAGTTGCCCCAGCTTAAAAAGAAATATTCTTCAGGTGTCAAACTCATTTTCATCGGGGGCCACATCCGCCTTGCGGTTCTCTTCAAAGGGCCGAATGTAATTTTAGGACTGTATAAATGTAACTACTCCTTAACTAGGGGCAAGGAGCTCAATGCTGCCGCCGGGTAGAACAAGATGCTGAGCAAATAGAACAAGGTGGAGGGCCGAATTCAGCCCTCAGGCCTGTGTTTGCCACCTGGGCTCCAGTACAAATCTTTGACAAACTCCATTAATAGGATGGGCAAAAGTAGGTTTACAATTGTTTATATAGGAAATGATATAATAATTAGCAAATAATAATAGAAGAATAAACTCCATGTTTCATGTACTCACATTTGTAAGACTACTTTTACCCACCCTTATATTTCCTCTAAAGTTGGATCAAATTAGACTAGGTGAGACTAATTGCTACTTACTCTAATTACGGTTTACTGCACCTGCATATGTACTTTTCTCATTACAAGGTCATTACCATTAGATAGATGTCCTGTTGTTAGGGCCAGCAACTGATGCATGCACATTTTTGAAACATTAGCCTCACTTGATTAAATTCAGCAGTGTTCATGTTTTTGTTCTTTGTGTGTGTGTGTGTGTGTTTGGTTCCAAGAATGTGAACCTTCCAGAATTGCCATCTTCTTTTCCCCTGATTTGCCTCCCTGTCCTTTTTTCCACTCTGTCTCTCTCCCCTCTCCATCTGCCTGTCCCTCCCCCGTCTTCTGTTCTTACTTTCAATATCTCCCCTACACTTTGCAAACACTTTTTTCTCATAAACATAAATACTTAACACCTTATATTTTTACAAACAAAAATTGATATTCCTTTCTTCCTTGTAAAAGGAAGGAAACTGTTAGCAAATACAATTAGGATACCATCTAAGATTCTGCAATGGAAGAGAGTAATGCTGAATTTTGTCTTATATTTTTGCATCTCCAGATTCTAACAGTTTCTAGATTTTATATACAGTTCCTACTCATAAACTATACTAACTATGCTTTAGGATATAGAAAATGAAATTTAATTTTAAAGAAGTAATAAAATATTTTAGATGCAGAGCAATGGAAGTAGAAACTCTTTATAAAGAGTATTAAAATATTTATATAAATATCAATCTATCCTAAAATAATATGCACATTTCATTTTACCTCTTCAGTATTTAATGATAAGTCTGATCTTGCAAAGTACTTTGCACAGCTGCTCTTTTTAATATGGTGATGTTGAATTAGCCAGTTAGCTCTTACAGTTTTCAAAAGACAAATACCATTTGATCTCACCCATAAGTGGGACCTAATTAACAAAACAAACAAACAAGCAAAATATAACCAAGGATTTTGAAATAAAAGACAAACCATCAGTGGCCAGAGAGGAGGGGGGTAAGGGGGAAAGAAGGGGAACGAACAGTCATCAGGGAACATGTATAAAAGACCCATAAACAAAACCAAATGGGGGCTAGGATTGAGGGTGGGGGTGGGTTGGGTGGCATGGGGGAAAATGGTGTTGGGAAAATGGAAACAACTGGACTTGAACAACAATTTTAAAAAAGTAAAAACAAAAAAACTTTATTAAAAAAGTTTGGATGTTAAACCTATCTTTATCTCCTTAACGGCATTGAAGTTGTCTGGCTAGTAAATCAGATATAATCCCACACTTTACTAGAGGAGTTGATGTACAGATGTGTGCTGGTATCTTTTGAAGGATAATCAAAGGGATGTTGGAACTAAAATGGGAAATAATTGTAAAAATAACAGCAATTTTAAAGAAAACATATTTGTGTTCACAAAAATCTTTCTCACCATGGCTGATGTGGATTGAGCACTGGCCTCAGAGCCAACGGGTCGCTGGTTCGATTCCCAGTCAGGGCACATACCTGGGTGGCAGTCCAGGTCCCCAGTGGGAGGCATGTGAGAGGCAACCACACACTGAGGTTTCTCTCCCTCTCTTTCTCCCTTCCCCTCTGTCTAAAAATAAATAAGTTTAAAAATAAAAACTTTCTCTAAATATTAGGAACTTCAATATGTTCTGCTGAGGGGAGAAAAAAATATTGGTTTCTTCTAAGTACTTGTGACTGAGATGTCAACAAGTGATACTTGTCTTCAGTGAGGTTGCAAATTCAAATGTCTATGTTAGCGTAGTCAGTGCATAGCAAAGATGGTCTGCTGGTATCTCTGGTGAAAATGAGCAGAAAAGTACATATTCCTTCAATTTATTCTCCTCAGCAAATCTTAAGAATATTATGTGTTCATATAAATATACAAAAGATTAAGTATTAGACAATGGCTTATTTATTTAAAAATATTAAAAATAGTATTTTAGTACTGGCTGGAGTGCTTCAGTGGATTGAGCGATGGCCTGTGAAACAAAGGTTGGCCAGTTCAATTCCCAGTCAGGGCACATGCCTGAGCTGCGGGCCAGGTCCCCAGTAGGAGGCATGCAAGAGGCAACTGTGCAATGATGTTTCTCTCCCTCTCTTTCTCCTTCCCTTCCTCTCTCTAAAAATAAATAAATAAAATCTTAAAAAATAATAAAAGTATATGAAAATTAAAAATGTACTCACTGTACACATTTATTTACTTAACAGATATATATTAAATCCTCACTGTAAACCATGCATCATATTATTCACTGTATTTAACATCCCCAGTAACCATACCTTCTGTGAAATAACAAAGAAAATATGATCACACTTGATTAAAATGACTGTGTTTTTCAAAAATGTTATATTAAGTCAGTGTTTCCTAAAGTGTGATACTTATATACAAAAGAGGTATATATGAGATACTGTACTTTTAGGAAGTACACTGAAGGAGGCAATAGCCAAGGATATATATGACCCCATCTTGGCATGGCATATAAAGGAAAAAGAATCTAAAATGTCAAGCTAAGAAGAGGATGATAAGCAAACACTAGGCTATATTTTGCAGGTTCTGTGATATTGCTATGATTGTAGAGTGCACATTACATAGCCTCAAAATATATCCCACACAGTATATAAAATTATGAATCATTGTTATACTAGCAAGGATGAGGATCTCAAGGGTAAAGCATGTGGATTCTGAGAATCCATAAGCCCAGATAACTGGAGAGCTTGACTCATTGAGGAAGTCTAATTCATATATTTAAGGACCAGGTGTGAGAAGGTTAAGATATAGTTTAGATTTTGACTGAGAATCAGTTTCTTCTCATGGATTAGAAAGTTTACAACTGCATGTACAGGGTACCCTTTCAGCGAATGTTTTTGGTGCATGTAAGATTCCACCAATGAGACATAAACAGATAATATTAAGTAGGTGGCAGTGTAACACAGGCTTAATATTTTTTCAGTAACTGCTAACATAACATTTAGTAGAGACCTGAGTGTCTATTGCTGCTGGACTCTGTATTCCAGTGGTCAGCCACTGGCTATTTGGTTGGGAGAGCCAGTTTTTAAGGTGGAGTCCAAGCTTTCCAACATCTGGTTTGCAGCTACAGTAGGGTGATGTCTTCCTGGCTTCTACTCCTTTAGTCCTTCTAACAATTTTGTAAGCACCAATACCACGGGTTAAATAGTTTATCCCTGGTATATTCAGAGTGACTATTTTCTTCCTTGAACACTAATACAGATGAGGACTGAGCAACAGCTCAGGGTACAGACATGATTAAGATTTGTGGGTTATATGACAGCTGCTTTTCAGTTATTTAGTTTTAGGGAGAGAGTAAGGGAAGGAGAAAAGAGGGGGAGAGACACATCAATGTACGGTTGCCTCTCATTCACCCCCTACTGGAGACTTGGCCCTCAACCCAGCCATGTGCCATGATGGGACTCAAACTGGTGACCCTTTGGTTCGAAGGGTCAAGCTCATCCACTGAGCCAGGGCATGACAGCTATTTCTAATAGGAGTTTCTTATCTGACACCCTATGGATAAAAATTACACTGCAGGTTTTCACCCTGAAAATACCTATTTCTCCTGTTCAACTCTAGATAACCTTCATGTGCCAACTCTTGTTCTAGAAACACTGAGTCTAGGATCTGGGTTGGGTACATGTCTGATTGCTGACTTTGCCCCCCCCCCCCACCATTGACTCTTCCTCCCCAAATCTGCTTAACCTATTTAATTTCTTGGAAAAATCAGATTGTTTTCATCTATTTTTCATAATCAATCCATTGTTAAAAACATGAACTTAATGCTCTGAAAACACCAAACAGAAAATTCAGAATTCTTCTTTATGAATTTTTGGTCTCTAATGTGTATGAATGATTCCTGACTGGGGTTTAAGGACAATTGGATAAGCATCACACACCTCTTGATTCACTTAAGATTATATGAATAAATTGGCAAGAGAATAGCATTTTGCTACAGAAATATTCTAAATCTTTTATAAGGTGCTAAAAATGTTCCTGATGGCAAAAACAACATTATTTAGACTCAAACATTTTATCAGGATGACTGTAATATTCACATTAGCTGTCATATTTATACTGTAGGTTACAGTAAAAAAAACTTTGACAAGCTTGACAGTTGCAAAATTATCATTAGCATTACTAGTTTAAATTCATTTAGTTTCAGTACTTGGATTACTCATTATTCCTACAGCAGGATTTTGCAGAATTTTGTTCAAACCTAAATAATTTCATCTTTCTAATTTCTTATAAGAATGAAATTCTGTATATATGTTCAATTTAATCAAGCACTGATTTGGGGGATACTTTATTTTAGTTTGAGACATTTTTAGCTTTATTTGGCAGGCAGGCACATCGATTGAATAGACCCATCTGTTGTCCCAGCAATTAGTTGGCTTCCAGATAGATGAACCAGGCGTGGATCCAATGTGAGAAGAGTCCTCTGTGGGAGGTCTTGATTATGAAAATAAGATGTGGCTTCCAAGAGGAATGCCAAGTGAATCTAGACCATAAGCCTGTGCATTCATTCATATCATTTGGGTTTTTTTCTAAAACACAATGTTTATTGAAAATATTAATTGAAAAAAGTTTATTTGTCAGGATGAAATTGGCTTAAACTTCGATGTGGGTAATTTCATGATGTTTTAAAACACCCAGATCATAATTGATAAAGTGGGCATTATTTATTGTTAGATTTACTTAAGAGTTCTACCAAAACTTAACATATTGATATGTGTATATTTTGCAAGTATTTTAGCAGAATATTTTTATACAATTCAGCTTTTAAAAAAATTTCTTGTTTGAAACATAAGGTAAGAATTGAAAACCAGTGTAGTGCAAGTGGTGAGGTCTGTCCACTGCAGGGATTTTCCACCTTTTCATCTTGTGACACACATAACTAACTGCTAAAGTTCTGTGGCACCCAAGAAGAATATATTAAATGTTTCTAATCTAATAAAAATAAATATAATTCTGACTCATTCACACCAGATAACTATTGTTATGTTGTCATTATTTTTATCTGACCATATAAAGGAAAAGAGGTCAATGCCCCTGACTAAATAGGTATTAAATGTTTTAAAATTTCTGGCAGCACACTGGTTGAAAATTACTGATCTACTATCATATGAAAAAAGCAGAAGAAAATCCATTTTTTACAAGCATCTCCCCTCTTAATTAATTATGGTATTGCCACTGTTCCTTCCTGGAAAGTACCTGAAATTATACAGATTTGATATGTCTCAATAAATTCACACATTCATTCATATAAAAAATACTCAGAGAACTAGTTTTGTGCTAATATCTTAGATCCAGATAACAAAGCAATAAAGGAAACATTAAAAATTTAATGAATAAAGAAACATTGCCCTTACTCAATGTAGATTCTAGTGTAGAAAAATAATAAGTAATGGAAGTAATTAATTAAAAATAACTTATTATAAATAAGTGCTCTGAAGACAAAAATAAGAATGTTAGAGTTGTGTCCCAATTTTAAACAGAGTGGACAGAGTTGTAACTGTGAAAATGATATCTGAGTTAATACTAGAATGACATGAAAAAATGAACCCTGTCAGTTTATGGGGTAGAGCACACCAGGCAGAGAGATTAGCCAGTGCACATGTCCTGGTGAGGTAGGAGATTAGCCAGAAGTCAGTTTGGTTGGAGTGGTGCTTTGGCATAGAGCAACTGAAGATCAGGAAGGAAGGTAATAGCCATGTGTAATTACTTTAGTCTTTAAATAGGGTGGCATAAGGATCATTGGGAGGTTTTGAACATAAAAATATATAATCTGGATTTAAAAAATATAACTATGTTTGATTTGGAGAGAATTAAGGACAGAGGCATGTTGGTGGAAGAGGGAAACCTAATTAGTAAGCAATAGCAATTTAGTTGACAGATGATGGTGATTTTGCCCAGAGTGGTAACAGTGGAAATAGTAATAAATCTTCAGAGTCCAGATTTTTTTGTAGGTAGTGCCCCCAAAATTTGCTAAAAATTGGATGGGTGTTAAAGAGAGGACTTAATAATGATTTTGAGGTTTTTCACTTCAGTTACTAAAAGGCTACAGATCGACATATCTGAAAGGAATATTGTGAAATATTAATTTCCATGTGTGCTCCTTAATTATTTTGATAGCAGAAGTATAGGCCATTTGCATCTTTCTTCCTATCCCAACACAAAACCCTCAACTGCCTGTATTGCACCTTTTGCAATTTCACGGATACATCCTAAATGAAAGACATGCTACTTTCTGTCTTGTTAACAAGAACCTCACTATTCAAACTGTACTTCTCTTCCCCCGGCTTTTATTCAAATACTTCATTGCACAAATTTTTCAACCTCATTAATATTCCAACCTATAGACCTGTGCAGCTATTTTCACTTCTGTTGTTTTGCTCAACAGAAGTTCCATGACATCATTTTTAACCACTTCTTTACAGCCTTAATATCAATATATTTCTTTTTATCTCACCTTACTTATCTAACAAAATCATAATGTTCCAACTCAAATATTAATTTTCTTAATTCTTAATGCAATCAATTGCAGGTTTCTTAAAAAAATGTACACCACCAAGTGGATTGGACTTATTTAAAAGTCATATTTAATAGAGTTATTATTACTTCTAAGCTCATAGTGGTTCTACCACATGGTTGTTTTCCTCCTATCTAGAAAGAATTATTATTAGCAACACTTACACATCTATATCATACTCTCTGCAACAACTTAGTAGATATACCTTATTTCTCTAGATGAGCTTTCTGTTTAAATTATTCATTTATCCCCATAGTTTAAATACTATCTATATTGTGGTCATTTCCAAACCTTATCTATGCTCTAGACTTCTCTCTTATCTCCTAATGAATATATCTGGTTACCTAAATGACTCCACATAATCACAAAATATGACATAGTTTCCAGCTCAACATGAAATCTAAATTCCTTTCCCCACAGAAGCAGTGTTTTTCAAATAATCAGGATAGATATTGGGGATTCTATACTGATTTCAGGTTCATATAGCTTAATCAGCTTAAACATTTGCATAGGTTTTATAGCTTCAGAAAGTGAGACTATAAAAACATGTATTGTATATAGTGAATACATTAAAATGACATGTGCCCATCAAATGTCTTTTTAATCTCTTCTTTAGTAGCTCCTTATGTGTTTCACTATTGTTCCATTTTAAGATATCCAGGTGTTTCTTTATCATTGATACAATTTTATCATCATTAACATAATATCTTCATGTTTTAAGTTCCTTTATGTCATTGTATAGTAAGTACCCAAGCTTGAAAATAGCACTATTTGAATTACTATATTTAGAACCATAATCATGAAATATGAATGTGTTATTACTACAGTTGTTTAAATAAAATAAATGTAACATATAATCTAACACAGCTCACCAAAATTTTTCATACAACTGTCTAAGATGCTATAAACTTTCAAGACTTCAGTCAAATTATTTTTTATCTTAATCAGGTTAAGTTTTGGAGAATATATAAATTTCTACAAAATGCAAAAGAGTTTCTCAGGGAAATGTCTAACATGTCTTTCCATAATTAAATACATTTCAATAAAAGTTAGCACTAATATTCTACAATTGAAGTAATGAACTTGTAAAAAGAATGAAATAATCAATTTATATTGTACTAATTATAGTTTTGTTTATTTCAGAAATAAATCATTCTAAGAAGTAGTCTAACAGTCCATACAAAAAACTAACACTTGCTCACATAATTTGTATAGAATTAGTTTTTATTATCTGTGATGGTTAGTTTTAAGCATCAACTTAGTTAGGCTATGTTACCCAGTTACTCAATTTAACACTAATCTAGGTTTCTGTGAGAATGTGGTTAACATATACAATCAGATGACTTTAAGAAGACATCTTTGATAATCTGAGTAGGCCACATACAATCAGTTGAAAGGTCATAAGAACCAAAGTGAGGCTTCCTTGTGGAAGAAGAAATTCAGCCTCAAGACTACATCATAAGCCCTTACTAGAGTCTCCAGCTTGCTGCCCTGTCCTACAGTTTTAGATTTTCCAGTCCTGACAATCAGGTAAGCATATAAACCAATGCCTTGAGATAAGTCTGTGTGTGTGAATATAATATTTTTATTACAACATTTTGCTTATTTAATTTGTGTACAAATTGACCTAAAGAAATTACAGTTTTGGCCCTGGCTAGTGTAGCTCAGTGGATTGAGCATGGGCTGCGAACCAAAGTGCTGCAGGTTCGATTCCCAGTCAGGGTACATTCCTGGGTTGCAGGCCATGACCCCCAGCAACCGCACATTGATGTTTCTCTCTCTCTATCTCCTTCCCTTCCCTCTGTAAAAATAAATAAATAAATAAATAAATAAAATCTTAAAAAAAAAAGAAATTACAGTTTTGAAACAATCTTTAATCTAATTTTTAACTTTGAATATGTCTGTGTGTATTGAGATATGTTTAGCTCTGGATTGAAAAACATGAAAATGAAAACAAGGAATACTTCATATAATATTTTATATTAAATATCAGTGTCATTTTTTTCAAAATTAAATTTTTGTTTAAAGCACAATACTGAATAACATTATAGGATGCTATCTATGCCTTATTAGTTTGCTATATGGGCCATATTTATTTCTGTTAAAGCAAGTCATGCAATGTCATTTAGCCACTTTGCCTCTTGAGTGATGAGTTTGGTGATTCCAAATTAGATATGCCTAGGTCACAAAATATGTAATGTAACAGTTGCCTTATCTGTAGATTTGTAATATCATAGATAAGAAATAAAATAATTTAGCTCTGACTGGCATGACTCAGTGAATTGAGCACTGGGCTGTGAAGTAAAGGGTTGCTGGTTCGATTCCTGGTCAGGTCACACACCTGGGTTGTGGGCCAGGTCCCCAGTTGGAGGCATGTGACAGGCAACCACACATTGATGTTTCTCTCCCTCTTTTTCTCCCTCCCTCTCTCTCTAAAAAATAAATAAATAATATCTTAAAAAAAGAATCTTTAAAAAAGAAATAAAGTGATTTAAATAATAAAATATAACAAAAGAGGAGTCTTACACTAACAAATGAGAATAGTGTGCTATGAACTGAAGAATTCAACTAACCTAATTCTGTGTGACTAAACACAATGACTTACAAACAAGAAAAGCATTATATGTTTGGAGTAATATTGTGACCCAAATTACTGTGAAATCAGAGATCCATATGAAACAAAAATTTATCTATTATTTTATAAAATACATATGGCTAGGTTTCCCTTTTAAAAAGTTAAAATAACATTTTTATCATTTTATAAATATTCAAATGGCAACCCTGGCTGGTGTGGCTCAGTGGCTTGTGCACCAGCCTGCACACAGAAGCACTGAAGGGTCACCAGTTCTATTCCCAGTCAGTGCACATGCCTGAGGTGCCGGCTAGGTCTCTGGGTGGAGGTGAGCGAGAGGTAACCAATTGATGTTTCTCACCCTCTCTTTCTCCCTCCCTTCACCTCTCTCTAAAAATAAATAAAATATTTTAAAATATTCAAATGACAACCAGATTTATTAAAATTAAGAAGCTATGAATCATATTAAAAAAAATTTATAAATGCCAACTACAGAAGTTTTACTAGATTACAGAAAAATCCAAAGTATTCATGCAATGTCCAGAATGTAGTAAGTTAAATGGAAAAAAGGTTTTCCACTTTTAATATAAAGAAAAACAAATACTAGAAGTTATGTATATTCACACAATCAACATTTGAAATTTGTGTGTATAACAAGGGCATTGAACTAAAATATCCATGTGTGAAATTAAAAATTACCCCTTTTATTGGATATAAATACTTTCAGTGATTAAAATTAAATTATCAAAACAAAACTATGATGCATTTACACAATGGAATATGACACAACAGAAAGAAGGAAGGAGCTCCTACCCTTTGCAACAGCATGGATGGAACTGGAAAGCATTATGCTAAGTGAAATAAGCCAGGCAGTGAAAGAAAAATACCATATGATCTCACCTATAAGTGGAGCCTAATCAACAAAGCAAACAAGCAGGCAAAATATAACCAGAAACATTGAAATAAAGAACAAGCTGACAATAACCAAGGGGAGGAGGGAGGGAAATAAAGGGGGAAAAGGAGGAAAGGGTCATCAAAGGAACATGTATAAAGAACCCATGGACAAAGCCAAAAGGGGTGGGATGTGGGGAGGGTGGAGGTGGGGGCAGTGGTAGGGGAAATGGAGACAATTGTACTTGAATAACAATAAAAAATTAAAAAAAATACTGAGATACTACACCAAATGCAACATGTTCATTGGATCTTCCCAAAACAAACACATACAAAACTAAAAAAAATAAAATCAAAATAAATGATCAAAACAATCCCTACTAAATACAATGGCTTAAAACTTTCCCTCAGACTATATGGTTCTAGAACTAGTTATATTTCTGACATCATCAAAAAGCAACAGAGTAAAAAATGAGTACCAACACCGCAATAATCTATTCTTGACTTAAATTCTATCACTTAAATACTACTATTAAACTAAGTGATTTTCCTCTATGTACCCAGTTCTTGCTGCTCATAGCAAGAAAAATCTTTTGATATAATAAGCATTCAAATGGACGTTTTATAAAACCCTTTTCTTATTGTAATGCAACATTTTCACACAGTATTCCAAATTAAATTCAGTATACATAATATTATAATAAAAACTCTATGTATGTTAGAATTCCATTTCTGAGCTTTTTATCTTTTTCCTCCTCAATATATCACACTTTCATTAAAAAAATAAACCCAAGCTAATCAAACACAAACACAACACAAAAACACATATGCACAAACACTCCTTGAGTGAAACGCCTTAACATGTTTACATATTACCATAGTAGATATGCTTAAACTGTGGAATAATAAATACTTTTCTTTATTCTTCCTTTATTATTTGTGTGCATTTGCTACTATGAACATGTACAGTTCATGGCAAAGAGAATGCATTTAAATGACTGATATTTCATTCTTTTCAAGTCTTCAGGGGGAAAAGAAAAAATATTGACTTGATTTTAACTAAGTCTTTAATAAACAAAGCAGTGATTCACAAAGTTTTTGCTTCACAGAACATTAGGTTAAATATGGCTGTTTGAAGCCCACAGTGGTCAGCCTAGTTGCCTGACATTCTAATTATTGAGTTCATCATTACCTTGGCACATTAGTAACTCATAAACTGTATACCCTTTTGCCACACTTTGGTGGAAAGCTCTGGGTTAGTTTAAGACATACTATTATATAAACATTTCAATTACTCCTCAAAGTACGGCAACTGAATTTTTGATAGTAAAATTTCCATTACTGATGTTCTTATTTGTTTGATGATTAGGTTTTCAGAGTCAGCTAATGAAATGTGAAATAATGGTAAAAAATTTGTTTCTTAATGTGATTTATCAAGGTTAAATATACCCTTTCTTAGCTTCTTCTTTTTTTTTTTTTTACTTTTTGTGTGTAAGTATATTTTCAACAAAATAAATAGTGTTCAATTCTGGGGATGATTATAAAAGAAATCCCTGGCTGGTGTAGCTCAGTGGATTGAGTGCGGCCTGCGAACCAAAGTGTCGCAGGTTCGATTCCCAGTCAGGGCACATGCCTGGGTTGCAGGCCACGGCCCCCAGCAACCACACATTGATGTCTTTCTCTCTCTCTCTCTTTCTCCCTCCCTTCCCTCTCTAAAAATAAATAAATAAAATCTTTAAAAAAAAAAGAAATCTTATGTTCTTGGCATCTGGTAAAGTGAAATTTTAAACCTTATTCTATTTTAATTGATTACCTTTCTGATTAATACATTTATTTTGCAGTGTGCTGTGTACAAACATTTGCCTCAAATTCAGGACTATTCTATACATATATTACTCTAAGCCATTGTTATATATTTGGTATGGCTAAACATAGGTATTTAACATTTTGATCATCACCAACATTAAATTATTCTAATTGAGCAAGCAATAAATATATGAGTTGTTAAGTGGTGCATAATGCAAACAGAATTAAATTAGCCTATTTAATAAAATAAGCAAATCACTGCTGTTTGAATTATGCACTATTTATATCAAAGAATATGTATAAAGGACCCATGGACAAAACCAAAGGAGTGTAGATTGAGGGTGGGAGGTGGGGGTGAGTGTGATGGGGGAAAGTGGTGGTAGGAAAATGGAGACAACTGTATTTGAACAATAAAAATGATTAAACCAATAAAATAAAATAAGTAAATATCATTGGACTGAATTGGTGTATTAATTTTATATATCATAATAGTATTACTTTATAAAGTTATATTTTAAATTATTCTTTCTTCATTATCCCCCCTTTTAAAGAAAGCATACTGCTTATAGTTCCCCATTGCGACAAATATCTTTGAACAAAGTTTTTCAATCTTCATGACTTTAAATTTGTTCCTTAATCTTTTTAAGATGATTTCTCCTTGCCACTGAAGAAACTTCTAAACTTCTCTGTCCAGTGTATCAATGACTATCTACTATGTAAAACTGTAGTGATTTTTTCATTTCTCTCTTTTTTTTTATTTCAAAGGCATATAAGCAAGCTGCCTTCCCACTAATTTTTATAAGTCTATTTTGTTGGCTTCCATCAAAATGCTCACTTTGGGTTTTCTTTTCTTTTCTTTTTTAACTGGTTTATCTTTCTATATGCAGCCCTGATGTATAAGTGCATGGTGACTCAAAACTATGCCTACAAACCCTAGCCTGATATTTTGCAATTCTTCAATATTCAATTTATTTCAAGTATGGCAGGTCCAAAACTGAATTAATTATCTTTCATTAGTACCCCAAACCCAGTTAGCCAAACCAAAAACCTTTAAGATATCTTTGGCTAACTTCTCTCAATTATCTGTCATTCTAGTAAGTTACTAAACTCTCCCAATGTTACTTCCAAATAATTATTACATTCATTCTTTATTTTGTATTCCCCTCAACCCCACCATCATTTTGCTGGACAAGACACTTATTTATTTTCAAGAATATTATGAGTCATTTGAATTCTCTGCCTAGAGGCTCACAAAGCTGCAATATTATCATCCACATCAATACTACAGTTATTTTTCAGATGCAATTCTCACAAGATCAATTATTCTGCTTAAGATACAGTTATGGATTTTTATTGCCTACAAGCAAAAGTTGAAGGTTTCTGTATGGTGTAAATCTTTCTAATTGTCACAGGCAATCTCAGAATGGCCTCTGGCTCCTGGAAGTAGGTAGAATGGCTGACCCATGCCCAGCGGTGGCAAGAAACAAGTTGAGAGCTGCAAGAGCTGTTACTCAAACTCAGTTTTTTTATTGAATGCACATTCACATGAGATAGAACATCATTACATTAATATCCTATCCTCTGTAACATAGCACAGTGTCACTACACAACAATCAATTGAGGATTAATGAATCGAGTCCCATAATCTCAGTTCCAGGTGTGGGAGGCAGTTTCAGTGAGCAGGTGTTTTGGTCTGACTGGAGCAGTGCCTCAGGTGCCTTGAAAGTTCTGGAGCTCAGTGGGGTGAAGCTCAGTGGGGCACATACTCTGGAGACATGTGGCCCAGAGTAGCAGTGGAGCAGTGTCTCATGGTGGGAAAGCTGCTGTTTTCCGTGGTGGCTCTAAAGTCCACCTCAACTATACCCACATTTCTGGTAACTGAGTGAGCTGGGCTCAGGGCCAAGAGCTCCCAGTGTTCTAATAGCAGGTGTGCTTTCTCTGCATACACATCTGTGTGTTGATATCTTGTGTGTGCCACCCTAGCAGGCATTTGGGGGGATTCCTGCCATGACCTGGGTAGCTTCCTTCTTGAACCAAAGTATCATGGCTGACTGGCAACCTCTTGGTGTTCATGAGTGATACCATTTTGTTTTATATACTTTATGCTATCTTGACCGGACCAACATTATTTTATCAACACTGCTCTCCACACTAACCAATACTATATCAGTCTATTATTTAAAAGACAACTTACTCTTTCTCCTCATAGCAGATGTTTTGTTTGTGTTGGTCACCCCTATCACTCTGAGAACCTAATGGGGCTCAGAAATTTCTTTCTTCCAGTTTTAGATTTTTGTATCTCACAATTTTTTAAGCAAGTGCTACTACCCAGGGTCTGAATATTAAAGAAATTATGAAAAGTGGAGCAATGGTGGCAGTGATGGCAGAATGAACTGCCCAAGTATAGAGGTGCCCCTGGCAGTATCAGACTAGTCAATTTCCTCAGGTACATACTGCCATTTTTCTAGCTTTCTCTGTGAAACTGATTCTCCAACCTTTCCTTGACTCTGTGGGATAGCAAATATCATCCTAGTTAATTTACTTCTTTTTAAGTTAACCAAAACCTGTTTCTAATATTTTCAACTACAAGTTGAAGAGCTGCAATATATTAAAAACCCTATCACATGTAATCACAAAGTACATAAAGGTACATTGTGAAATAGCACACCAAACTCTTACCCTGTTCTTATTTCTAAGAATTATTTCCCTGATCCTATTTTATCTACTCTTTATCCAAGAAATTCTTGTCTCTTTTATTTTTTATGCCATAATAATCTGCATAACACCAAAGCTGAGTTAATCACTTACTTATTGTCATCCCTTTCCTATATTTTATATTTCTATGGAACTGTACACTTCATCATGATAATTTGTGACTTTCATTTTCCTACCCTTTTAAATGTACACTTTTGTTGGCAAGAACTATGTGTCATTGGTGTGCACACGTGTGTGTCTGAAGATAAACCAGGGCACCCATCTGGATTTAGGGGTTTGGTGAATTACATATTGAATCATTCTATATGTGTATGTTGCCCAATATATAACATTATAAGACTAAACACATTTTTAAGAAATTTCAAAATTTAGATATTATGGAAAATTCGTATAACAAAAACATTATCATATATTCCCTCTCATTACATAATCTTAAAAATAGTGAAAAGGTAATAAATGAAGTGAGTTTTATAATTTCAAATGACCTCAATGTTAATAAAAACACAGATATGATTAAACTTAAGCAAATTGCTTTATGGAATTTGAAAGTTAAATTTTTAATCATAGACATTGAATGTACAGTCAGCATAAAATAATGTGGAAATATTCATAATTATCATATTATAATACCTTGGATTCCTATTCCACATCTAGCCTGTTGGCCAAATTATGATAAATCTCTTTCTTAATAATATGTAAAAGTTGGTCTTTTTCTTAAGAAAACATTAAAAAAATTTACTAAACTTTTAATTTTTAAAAAAATGAAACTCTATGTTTACATTGATACATAGACATACCAATGTATATTTGGAATTAATATATGCAACTAATATTAACCAGTAGACACTCGTGGTTGTCTCAGAAAACAAATGAATACTCATCTATGTTAGCACATTTTCATCTTTTCCAATTTTCCAGAGTCCAAACCGACCGACCTTCTGCACAGTCTTCCTAACTGTATATTTTACAAATTTGCTTCTAAAAACAAGAAATAAAAAATAAACTCTTTGCAGATGAAACAATGGCTAGGTGGTCGGTAAATTACACTGCTCATGTCTGAACTGATCCAACACAAATTAATGTTTTTATGACAGCCAATTGTATTTATTATTTACAGTACATCAATTAATGAATATTCATAAGGAAAGAGAAACATCATTTTGAAATTCTGTACCCAATTGATATTATTCTTTGAATGTTAAGAATCAGATATTAATATCAGAAAATAGAAAAGATTTGATTTGACTATACTTATAATAACAAAGTATCTGTAACTTATCAATAAATAAAATCTTAATTTTAAATCTAAATAAAATCAATAAATGGAATCTTAATTTTACAGAGTTTTGTATTTCCAATAATGATAAAAGACCATCTATGTTATACTTATGTAATTAAATGTTATACAACCATACAATTATTAAATACATATTGTGAAAGATAATATAGCAACATATAAAGTGCATAAAACCAATTAACTATGGAAAAAATCAGGACTCAGAATTATAACAACAGATTTTTAAATATGTAAATATGCTCAGGAAAACAAGTGAAAAGAGTAATATAACATACTATCATAGACTGCTTAATATGTTGTAGTAATGGAAGAAGATTTATTTTTTAATTTCTCTTTATTTTCTTTCATTTCCTTTGTTTTTATTACTTTTCATCCTCTAGAGAAGAATCTCCTCTTTAATTACTTTGTTTCTATTGCTCTTTTATTATTTAGCATTTGAAGCTAAAATATCAAAATATAAGCCTCAAAATCCTTGTGTTTGTTTATAACATGAAATTCTAGCCTCGTGTGAGTTTTATTATGCCATTATGTCTGAAAGAACACTGGTGTGTTCGACATGCAGCAGGTAGCACAGGGTAGAATGCACAAAGTCATCTGCTATGCCTGGACCCTCTTTCTGTGAAGCTGGCTGATTAGCCTTGGGAGGTAAGAGGTTTTGATAAATAACTACTTTTGACCTCCACTGCATTGTGGGAACTGCACACATCTTATCAGAAGAAAATGCTGACTCTCTTTCTGAGGAGAACACACTTTAGAAATGGATTATTTATTTCTTGGGGCAGGTATCTTCCCACTGACATTGTTAAGAACTGACTCCTTCACCTGAGGAGAGATGGGCTTTGCTGCAGAAAATCAATGTGTCTGGGTACTGCCCTTTAATGAGTGTGGGGGCTTCCTCTGGAGTTTCCCCTTGAAACTCAACCCATTCAAACAGAGGCTGGACTACACATTTTTTAAAACAAAAGCTAACCAATGCCACAGTACTCCAGATCACCTGTGATATTGTCAATAATTTATTATAAGACATCAAATAGTGTACTGTTTTAAAATATAACTCAGATCAAGTTACCTCTTAGTTCAAAATCCTTGACAGGCTCCTCTTTTCAGAATAAATGAGTCCCTAAGTGACCTGACATTGTGTTTATATCTCTTATCTCATAATTCATATAATCTTTTGACCACTTTGTTATAGTTAATATTTCTTGAAATATTAATTTTCTTAACTTTAGTATTTCTCCAAAACATAACTCACTCCCACTCAGGGCTTCCTCACTAGCTATTTTCTCTAATTGGGTGAGTTCTTTCCCAGGCATTCATATAGCTAGCTTCCCTTCTCTTTGCATTAGTGGTAGTCTCTTTCTTAATGAAGCATACTCTGAACATCAGTTATGATGTTCCCACTCAACTTCACACATGTTGATCCCTAAACCTCAAAATCTTGGTATTGTGTTTTCTTCATTTAAAAAGAATTGTAATTATTATTTACTAAACAACTATGTAATTTTACCAGTATTTTAATGAGTATAATGCACACTTTTTTGCCTAAATTCTTGAGGGAAAAATAAGCTTGCACATTATACATGGGTAGTATAATTTGTTACTGGTATATAAATTTTCTTGTACTTTCTATCTGTTCTTGTGTTTTGTAACTATTTGTTACATAACATTTCTTGTACCACAGTATGTTAAAAATAAATGCTAAAAGTCCTTTATAATACAAAAAAACAAACATCTAAATATAAATAATTAATTAATTAAATGATTGAATTAAAAATTAAAATGAGAGATTTTTTTCCCTGAGTTTGGGCCAAAATCATGGATGTACACTATACATGGAAAAATATGGTACTTATTTATTGTGTTTATTATCTGTCTCATGCAACAGTAATAGAGTGCAATGCTTGGCTTCTTTGACTCTATCTTGTTCCAGCCTGATTTGTTCCATGGCCTTTAGGTTAATAGCTTCAGTTTACTCTTGCATGTAGCATTAGAGGAATTCTGCCTGTAGCTTAGTTTTACTAAAACAGCCTTTTACCAGAAACTGCCTCTCCCAAAGACATAAGGGAAGTGTGTATTCTTCAACTTCCTGCCCAGAATTCCATCAAGTAGAGTCAAAAGACTATGAATAAAGAAGTTTTATGATCTTTTTCAGACCGGACTAACCCTCAGATGTCTGTGGTTCTCCATTACCTCTTGCTCCTCCATTAACCCCTTCCCTTGATATAAAGGAAGCACAAATTCTGTATTTTCTTAAGATGGCTTTTCCGGATGCTTCTTGGCTTACTGGCTTTTCAAAGAAAGTCACTTTCTTCACCCAAGCACCTTTTTATTTGACTTACTGGTGTCATGTGGCATGTAGTAAGAGCTTGAACTTGGTTACATAACTTAACATTAAAATTTAAGTTCTAGAGGATTAGAAAATTTTAATATGAAATGTATTAATTTACTAATGCATTTCAGTGAAAAAACAATTTATGGAACATAACAGGTGATCAGGGAGTATATATTGAATAAATTGAATCCTTATCTTTTTTCATGTTTTCCCAAAACTAATCACCTAAGTTGATTATCTTTATTGCTGCCTTTATATTACCCTCTGTTTTTTGACTCTGTGAGTGACAGAGCCAATGCTGTGTCCCTGAAAATTGATAGGTAGAATGGATTTAAAACAGTATTAGTTACAATGAAAGAGCTATCTACTGACATATGTAGTTTTTGTCAATTCAACAACTAATTTCTGTTAATCTGGTAATAGAACCTCCTACTTTTCTGTGGAGAAATATCGCTTTCAGTTGTTCCAGTCTTATGTACTTGAGATGGGGTAAAATTACATCCACAATTAGGTAGCAGTGGCCATGTGTCCAGGACCTGAATTATCAGAGTTAGAATTAAATAAATAAATAACTCTCTTACACCAGTTGAAGCAGCTCCAGAATATTTAATTCAAAATGTTCATGCTTCACCATATATTCATATATCTCCAGATCTCTGTTCTTCCTGCTGCCTGTGTTTATTACTTCACAAGTATTTGCATTTTTGTGAATTTTTAACTTATTCCAGAAGAGCACCCAGGTTTCTGTCAATACTCTCAGCATTGCCAATTGCTGCCTTATTATTCTAGCATTGACATTGATAAAGCACCTAGAAGGTGGATCAATTCAATTGTTTACATTCACTGAAACTATGATATAATGAATCCATCAGCACAGACTGGATATTTCACCCTGATTCTAAATGTGTCTTCCAAACTGTCTCCAGTTCTTTCATTTTCATAGTCAACATGCTTTCCTACAACAAAATAGAAGTTTTCAATATGTTCTCCTCTGTTTGAATTACCTCCCAATTAAAACTCCAATCATTGTCAGCAGACTCCTTCATACTTTGCTTCAGGGAGAAAATATGGACCTCTTAATTTCTTACACACCATCAACAGATATCAACATCTGTCTTTCCTTTTTATTTCCTGCCATACTGGGGCAGATTTCTTTTTACATAAAGTCAAGTTGCCAGTATGAGGTCTGGATCCCATTGACAACTTCTTCAACAAAAACATCATTTCATTAAGTATCTCCTCTTTGTTTCCAATTCTCTCTACAGCATTCTAAAAAAAAAATATTCAGTTTCTACCTTAGAGCAGGCAATGTTCCAGGGATTAGAAGAGCAGGACTAAACAGAGTCAGTCTTGGCTTCAGAAACTTAGTCCTTGGTTAGATGAATTATATAATATTCAAATAATTACACTAAACATGAAAATTTCAAAATGTATATTTCTATGAGCGAGATTAATTTAGGAGATTATTAGACAAATAATTTAATGAAATAGGACCTCAAAGACACTTTCCTATAGAAATGATTATCTCTGATAACAAAGGGGAAAAGAAATTTTTTAAATGCTGCTGAGAAGTATTGGGAAGTAAAAAATAACCCTGCAGCTAGATAGAGCATGACACTTTAATACAACAGTATAATGATAAAAGTCCAGATGACTGAAATGCAAAAAATAATGATTTCTGTGGATGCTGGAGCTGGGAAAGTATATGCTAATCAGTTAGATGCTGTTATTTGTATAATTAAGTTTCTGTGCTTAGAAGAGAAATCATTCTAGATATTCTAAACATAGAGTTAACACAGGAAATTAGGACCTTTAAACACTCTTGGACTCAGGGGAGAAATATTATTAGACACGCTGCCATATGAGTATGAAGACCATCTTCACAAAACCTCCAAAGATCAGAAAGTTGTTGCTGTCTTGCATGTTAGTACCACTGCTTCAATTAAACATGTGTAGAGACATGGAATGCCACCCTGGTCATCATAAACACTAACGTCTCCCAAAATTTGTCAACATTGCCATATCCAGCTGTAATAAATAATTTCCACCTAAAATTCTGTTCCTCTCTTATGGAAGCACATTGCAGTAAGACAATATAATTCCTATCTTAAGCCCACACTGCTAATTAATGTAAAGAATGAAATATATAGATTTGCTCACTGCAATTCAGGAAGGAGAATGCTTGGAACTGAGAGAGAATGGATACTGAGTGAAATATACCATAAACTGTATGCTATGTAAAATATGTTGGCTTTTAATCCTTAATCCATATAATCAATTAAGTAGTTTTAATATACTGTCAGGTTTGCATTTTCAAAATATGAGGGTTTTCAGTACTTAGAATGGCTTAAAGAGATGCAAACTGGATTTTAGAAAGAAGTTTGGAAACTATTGCAGTGCTAGTCAAAGCTGAGAAATGATAGGATTTATGTTATCACCATATAAATAAAAACGAAGATTTTTAAAACACTAAGGTATAAACTGGTAAGACTTGTGCATTTATTAGTGTAGTTTTCTCTGAAGTAGAACTTAAACAAGGATTTAAGTGCAATAACTCTTTTGAATGTGATTTAAGGAAGCACTATTCAGGAAGGTAGGATGTAAGATGAAAAGGGAATGGAAGCTGGTTTGACAGTGTTATTAAAAAATATGGCAAAGTGGACACCTGGAGTCCATTTCCATGGAGTTCTTTAGGAGGCAGTGTGAATTCCTCAACATTTTCATATGCCAGGGTAATGGATGCTTAGGATTTAATCTTCCAAAACCCATCTGTCATTTTCTGAAGATTGTTTCTAAATTATTCCATCACTTTCTCATACTTTCGGCTTTCCCCACATGTTATCTGAATGTGCTGGAGAAAGACCTTGGGTGAAGTGTCACAGGCACTTGCAACAGGGAGCCAGGAGCATAAATGAGAGTAAGAGCTATGATGATATGGACAAGAAAGTAGCAGCATCTGCTACAAAAATGGATGAATATAGATGTTATAGGAGATGGAGATATTAAAGATGGCTTCAAGTTTTATATTTTGAACTAAATAAATATAGATGTCTTGTTCCAACAAGAAGGGCAATAGAAACCATGTATCAAGAGAGATTAAAAGCACAATATTGGGAATAGTGGGCTTGAGGTGCCAACGATGTATCTGTAGAGGTGTCAAGTAGCCTTAAATACATGAATGATAATCCCAGAGAAGCTATGTGAGCTAAACATTTACACGGAATTTGTAGACACTACAGCTGTAAGTGTGTACAGGGGCCATTATGGCTGATTTCACTATTCTGTTCAGATTCACTTAACCGGGCCTGTGCACCCATTTCCCAGCTGTTAGTAATTTTGGAAGTTAAAAGATCACAGCTGTGCTCCCTCTATGGGATTTTCCTAAGTTGGTGTCCATCTCTTCACCAGGGAATTTTAATTCAGTACGAAGATGGCTTATAGCATATCCATGACCACCAAGTTCAATTTTTCTAGCCATAGCTAAACTATTTGAAATAATTTTCTTGTGACTTGTTTTTTTCTTCTCCATGTGTCTCTACTACTCTGCAATCTCTTACATCATTTCTTTACAAATGACCTCTCAGCAAAGCATGTGCATCTGAATCCCTGTCTCACATAAGTGAAACACACAAGAAATTGGCACAGAACCCAACATCACCTACAGTTACTGCACTGGTACTTCAAACTCAGCTTACACCTCTGGTCTCAGGGAGGGTTTATTCTGAATTGCTGACAGAAGAGGGCATGTCCCAGGTTTAGTTTATTCAAGTGTTGCCTGGGGATGTAGGCAGAGAGATGAACGTGACCTGTTGATGAAATGCAGCTTTACTCAGGGTCTTCCACAGAAGGCAGTTGTAAAAGGAAATCTTCTGTTACAAGAGCCTTAAACATTCTCCTGGTCCTCTATGTTCTGTGGAGAGGGAAACAACCTGAATTAAAGGTATGTGAAGGGTCATGGGTAGTGGCAAATGGCTAAGCTGGTCTGAGGTCTGAAAGGGTGAAGATTGGAAGGTTGAGGACAAGGAAGCCAAGGGAAGAGATAAATGGTCATTCTACTGGAGGTGAGACAAAGTGTAAAACAATCTTTTATGACAACTTATCGTTAACCAGTGAGTGGGGTCCACAGAAGAAACACTAAATACCAAAATCGATGCAATGACTCACCCAGGTGGTTTCAGTTAACCTGTGTTCTCCACTATCTCTGTGCTCTCAAAAAGCACATAGTCATAGCAGCCGAGGTGAGTACTACAGATGGAAAATTGGAGAAAATAGGTCTTACACATTCTGGATGCTGACCTTGCTCCACTAGAAATTACCACTGAAGACACTGATGACATGCTCCTTATAAAATCCAATAATAATTCTATTTTTGTTTTTATGAACTTTCAGTAAATTTGAGAATATTGAGTACTCTACATGTTAAATTCATCTCTTCTAACACTGAATGAACTATAGAACTTTTCTTTCTTCTCTAGAACTATTTAGTCTTTCTGAAGATGGATATTTTCAGTGTCTTAGTTACTAGGCTTTCTCTACCATTGTCTCCTTTGGAAGCTTTATTACTGATCAAGATTTTAATCATATTTAATAACATTTAATAAGGTTTTAGGAAACTCTATTATTCGATATTGAGATGATAACATGGTATATCTAAAACAGGTGTGTAATTTCCACAAGAGATAGAAGATAATGATATTATTTGTGATTTCTGGAGTGCCTGGGGATAGGAGGGTGGGGGGGGTAAGGGTAAGGGTAAGGGTAAGGAAAAGTGTTCTTCCTTTACATGGTCCTTATGTTGCATTACTATTGAAATTTATAAACTGTAAAAAGTTTGAAATTTTGAAATATATAGAATAAAAAAGCATATGTAGGCAAGTTCATTTGCTTATAAATCACTGGTTTTCCTTATGTAACTTAAATTTTTAAAACATTTTTATTGTAAAATAAAATACACGTACAAAAAATGCTGCAAAGTGAAAGTACCACATTCAATAAATGATAAATTCATTCATGCAACCCTCATCTGTATCAGGAACAACCTCTGTTAGTATCCACATGGTTAGTGCCTCTCAGTTGCTTATTTATCACTGTCTTTCGCTCCTTCCAAAAATATACAATATCTAGATTTTATGATAATCCATCTCTTTCTCTCCTTTACACATGAAGACCTAAGACATGCATACCTAGATACTGATTTTTAATGATATATTAATGTTACATTGAAATCACAATAAATATGTTTATTTCTAGTTGGACTTTAAAAACCTGATGCCACAGAACTGCTTTTCTTCCCTAGTATGCATGAAATTTAAACTTTCTAGCTGAAGCACGTCTCTTAAGCAGACAGTTGAATACATTATTTTTGTTGACTGTGTAGCCTGCAGTGACATTTCTCAGGAGTTTTAAAGGATTTGTGGCACTTAATTCCACTTTCCTGTTTATTGCTGGATTTACTTGTCTGTTCTGGGAGACTGTTTACTAAATTACTAAAAGCATCTCTCATAATCCCTGAGGGTTTACAATATTTGCTTCATATATAGAGTCAGAATAGTAAATAATTTCTCCAAACACTTCCCAATTTAACTTTTAATGACTCTAAAAACCCTAATAAAAGTTACTCCCACATGACTATTCCACATTTATATTCTTATTTTTATTGGCAAAAATTTAGTAAATAAAGTAAATTTTGATGGTTGATAAAGAATAAGAAATTCAACACTGCTTTTCAATTAACACAAAATCTATCATGAATTTTGTTTTGTCATGGAAATGGAAAGGTTAGGATACTGCATTTGCTTAGAGTGTATTGATTGTTAAAATAATTTGAATTTGACATATATTGAATAGTCTTTGACTATAATAATTATTTAAAAAAATTAAGATCACAAGATTGAACATTGAATAAACTCATAGCAAAATAACATCCTATAAAACAAGAAAAAAACACTTCCCATAATTATAGAAATATGCTGCCATATTTTTTTGTGAAAATGTAGGATTAAGAATTCCAAAGTTCAATACAACATACAGATGAATCTCCTAGGAGGACATACAGAGGACCCAGAGATGTATGAAAAGATGCTCAGCATCATTAGCCATCAGAGAGTTGCAAATTAAAACCACAGTGAGATACCACTGCACACTGGTGAGAATGACCATCATAAACAAATCAACAAACAACAAGTATTGGAGAGGATGTGGAGAAAAGTAAACCCTGTGTACTATTGGTAGGATTACAGACTGGTGCAGCCACTATGAAAAACAGGATGGAATTTCCTCAGAAAACTAAAAATGAAACTGCCTTTTGACCTTGTAATTCTACTGCTGGGATTATATCCTAAGAACCCTGAAACACCAATGCAATGGAATCTATGCACCCCAAAGTTTATAGCAGCACACTTTACAATAGCCAAGTGCTAGAAGCAACCTAAGTGCCCATCAGTAAATGAATGGATCAAAAAACTATGGTACATTTACACAATGGAATATTATGCATCAGAAAGAAATAAGGAGCTCCTACCCTTTGTGACAGCATGGATAGAACTGGAGAGCATTATGCTAAGTGAAATAAGCCAGGCGGTGGGGGACAAATACCATATGATCTCATCTTTAAGTGGAACCTAATCAACAAAACAAACAAGCAAGCAAAATGTAACCAGAGACATTGAAATTAAGAACAATCTGACAGTAACCAGAGGGGAGGTGGGAGGGGATAATGGGGGGAAGGAGAAAGGGTTTTCAGGAACAACTATAAAGGACACATGGACAAAACCAAGGGCTGGTGGAAGAAAGGGAGGGAGGTGGTGATAGCTGGGGTGGGGGGGGAGTGGTGAGGGATAAATGCTGACAACTGTACTTGAACAACAATAAAATAATTTTTAAAAATACAGCATTCATTCATAGTATTTGGGAAATTTACTGTATATAAAAAAGGAAATGGACTTAATATCTTTTAGGACTTTAGGTGATTTTGTGCTACCTCGAGGGGTTCCCAAGTTATAAACATATTTAGAGAATACTTTAAAATAATACACTGTTAACTAACAGGACTGACTTGAAATATTAAGTCAATATCCTATTTAATTTTATTTTATTTCAGACAGAAGAGTCATAGAACATGCACATAAGAAGTGTGAATTACTTGGCCTCTTTAAAATTTGTTATGTCTTTGTCTATGCAGTGATGCTTAATTGATTTAGACATGTAATTTTGACTTGATTTGAATTTCTAACACTCAGCATGTTAGTTCATTTGTCTTAGTATATGTTTCTACTGGTGCATCCTGCTTTATAATAGAAAGATACATAGAACTGAGGTTTAATTATTACACCTGACACACAGTGTGCACTGAAGACACTGGGTTTGAGAATGGCGGCAGTTGTTTATACAAGTGTTTACATTACTAGTTTTCACTTAAAAACTGTAATTTTGCTTAATTGTGTCAGCAAGTAAATAAATGAGAGCAGAGGATTTACTCTATAACACATATTTATTTATTCATTTGCTTATATTTTATTAAATAAATATTTACTGTTAAACTATACTATAAACATACTTATAAATTTATTCATACTTATTAATAATTTATGGTAAATCTTACAATTAAATACTAATTCCTCTAATAAAAATTGGCTTTATACCAGTGTTATTGAGTCAATATAATTTTTCTTAAGAGTTTATACAAATAAAAAGAAAATACATAAATTTAATGTATCAGAGCTTATTGGACATATTATGTTCAAAGCAATATTATATATGTCTATACATTAGAGTTTACATTTACATACTTATGTAACTATGCACAAACATATCCATTCTCTTTTTTTTCTAAACAGTCTTCAGGGGATGAGTTCCATATTATAACAAGCAGGGTAAAATGTCAAAATTTTCATAGGAGAGCTCAACATGAGAATTATTATTAATAATAACTCAATTGTATTTGAGAGAACATACTAGTCAGGGTAATAAAATAAAGATATGGTGATGCAGAAGAATATTAATGGGCCCTTAAAAAGGGAGAGTTTGAATAAATAGAAATATGGCAAAGTCAAAAGTCATCTCAGGCTTAGCAAAACAAACTTGTTGAACCTAGTGTGCATAAAGGAAGGTCTTATGATATAAAATTAGAATGAATAAAATGGCCAATTAAGAATTTTTTCTTTGGTATTTAGCCATTAATCCCAGTTATACAATCAGAAACTAACATGATTGGAGTTCTGATTTCGGTTCGCTTAGCTGACTAAAGTGTATGGTATCACCAATAACATCAATGTACAGGGTATGATTTTTAGATTCCAAAACATTGTTATATAAGATATTCTATAAAAAATGACACAGACTAGTTTCCATTCTAACTGTTGGTAGAGACAAATGATACAGTCCATTGTAAGTAAACACTGCATGAAGGTTTTGTCTTGCCTGGTGGAGGGGTTTATTTTGTTGATTTCTCTCACCCCCCTGAAATTAGTCAATTTGGGCTTTACCTAAGTTTGGGATTCCCATCCTTTTCCTCTCAACGAGAAATGGATTATAGTCAGTATTAGGGTTTGGTGTATGTCTGATAACTTCATCTGCATCTGCACATGCAACAAGGCCAAAGCCTAGAGGGCTTGAGGAGCTTAACTAAAATTCAATTAAGAAGAGAGCCTTATCAGAAGCTGTGGCTAGAAATAAACTATTGTTGCGTTCGGGAGTTGGTTGTTAGAGTTAACACACACTGCCCTGTTCTGACTAAAACACTAATGCAATATTTATTCATTTTTATTTTATTTTTGTCTAACTCTAAGAATATCTGTTTTATAAAGTCATAATTGCGCTTTATATTACATATTAACAAACCTGACATAATTTAATATTTGTTGAATGAATGGAAAAATGAAGATAAGGCCAGGAATTTCTTTCATTGCAACAAGATGGCAATAATGTCAGGGAAGTTATACATTGAAACACAGTACATCAAATTGCTTCTGTTTTTCTAATGAAATGACAAAAAGATCTTTATTAAATAAGGAGTGCAGTAAATGCTTTTGCAAATGGCGTAAATTAATGCACTTATTTATATTCTTGATACTAAAAGATGCCTATGATTTAGTCATGAGGCAGATGAGGTTCTAAAACTACTTAATGATAAAAATATATATTGAAAAGAAATATACATATATAATTTGTATACATATAATATACATATACATATAATTTGTACTTAATTACCCACCTTTATTTTATGTGATTAAAACATTGGCAATCAAATTTGTGTTTCCTAAAGTTATACCTCAAATATTAAATAATTTGAAACTTTTTTCCAAATAATGGACTTAGTGACATAAATGTATCACCATTGTTAAGGCTTATAAACATCATTCATTCTCTTTGAAAGGACAGAGTAGTGTTTCATTAATGAGTAACATCTGTTCTTCAGAAGAAAATGGAATTCCCTGAAGGAAAATTAATAAAAAAATATTGCCAATAAACATCAGTGGTAAATTGGTTTTGTGTTGTTGTTGATGTTGTTTTTATTTAAATCACTTTTTTATTTTTTTAATTACAGTTGATATACAATATTATAGTTTAGGTGCACACCCCAGTGATTAACCCCTATATAACTTACTAAGTGATCATCCCAATAAATCTTGTATCCATGTGACATCATGCATAGTTATGAGAATATCATTGACTATACTCCCTATTCCCTATGCTGTCTTTTACATCCCTGTGACTGTTCCTTAACAACCAACCTGTGCTTCTTAATCCCTTCACTTTTTTCACCCGTCCCCCCAACTCCTCCCATCGGGCAATCATTAATATGCTCTCTGTGTCTATGAGTCTGTTTCAGTTCTGCTTGATTATTTATCTTGTTTTATAGATGTGATTGTTGATAGATATGTATTTATTGCCATTTTATTGTTCATATTTTTTATCTTTGTTTTTTTCTTCTTGTTCTTAAAGAAGACTCCATAATATTTCATGTAATAGTAATTTGATGGTACTGAACTCATTCAGCTTTTTGTTGACTGGGAAGCTCTTTATCTGTCCTTCCATTCTAAATGATAGCTATGCTCAGTAGAGTAATCTTGATTGTATGTCCTTGTTTTTCATCACTTTGAATATATCTTGCCAATCCTCTTGGCCTTCAAAGTTTCTGTTGAGAAGTCAGCTGACAGTCTCATGGAAGCTCCTTTGTAGACAACTGCTTTTTGCTTGCTGCTTTTAAGATTCTCTCTTTGTGTTTAACATTTTGCATTTTAATTATGATGTGTCTTAGTGTGGACATCTTTGGGATCATCTTGTTTGGCACTCTGTGCAATTTCTGGACTTATATGTCTATTTCCTTCACCAGGTTAGGAAAGTTTTGTGTGATTATTTTTCAAATAGGTTTTCAATTTCTTGCCCTGTCTTACCTTCTGGCACCTCCATGATGCAAATGTTGGCACCTTTAAAGTTTTCCCTGAGGACTCCTAAAACTATCCTTTTTTTGTGGGATTTTTTTATTTTTGCTGTTCTGATTAGGTGTTTTTCTTGTTTGTTAATTTCCTTATATTTTGCATCACTAATTTGATTCTTGGCTTCATCTACTATACAGTTGAGTCCCCACAAATTATTCTTCATTTCGGTTAGTATATCCTTCATTTCTGACCAATCCTTATGGTTTCCATGTACTGTTTTATGCTGTTGAAATTTTCACTAAGTTTACTGTGCATCCTTATAACCAGTGTTTTGAACTCTGTATCTAGTTGATTGCCTGTCTCCATTTTGTTTAGTTCTTTTTCTGGAGTATTGTCTTGTTCTTAAATTTTAGGACATATTTTTGTCTCCTCATTTTGAAAGCTTCCTTTTGTTTGTTTCTATAAATTAGGTAGAGCTGCTATATCTTCTAGGGATGGTAGAGTAGCCTCTTATAGTAGGTGTTCTGTGGGGTCCAATGACACAGCTTTCCCAATCACCCAAGGTGGACATTCCAGGTATGTGTCCTTTCATCCTGCCCTGTGTGGGCTGTGTACACCTTCCTTTTGTAGTTGAGCCTTTGATTATTGTTGGCATGTCAATGGAAGGTATTTACCTTCAGGCCAAAGTGCTTCAAGGACTGGTGATAGTTTTGATAGTTTTGATAATTTTGGTCTGAATATACCAAAAACCACTGAATTGTATATTTCAAATGGATAAATGTGTTACAAATTATGTCTTCATAAAAATAAAAGTAGAACAAGAATTGTATGAAAGAAAGAAATAATTGTCATACAGATTTAAATCCATGTCTTCTGCCTTAGTAATAACCAAAGGCCTGATTCAGGGAGAGAAACACCCTTACAAACGGAGATTTCTGTTAAAATATAAATGTCATCTTACAAAGGGTAACTTCTATTTGGTGTTCAGATCTTCTCCTAAGTCTCCTGGTTCTTAAAATTAATGAGCCTAAAATAATCTATATTCCCTAAAGAGACATATTTTGGAGTGGCAAATTCTGCTCCACATCAGAATATTTTTTGTTCTATTTTTCAGAAAACTTCAGGAAATTTCTTATTGGAGTAAATTTTCTCATGTTCCCATGTTACCTTTTTGTAGTAGTCTAACTCTTGTATTTAATTGTAAGAGTTACAACTCATGACAGCTTTTAAAAATAAGAATCATGATTTATTCATCTGCCTCTGAATGTATTTATCAATGTCTGAATATAATGGCTGATAAATACATACATTTGTTGAATTAAACAATAATAGAAATTTGGAAAAACATAGAACCATATTTATCCTTTTGTCCCATTACCTAATGTTTTGATACATTAACAGATGCCCCGATGATGTTAAATAATTTTTTTTATTGTTGTATGTATCTGCTTGTTGAGACACTAATATATAGGAAAATGTTATTGCGGCTTCTCTGTGTTCTCAACCCAGACAAATGATTTACTTGATCCCTTTACTTTTTTTCATCTTCCATGTTCAAATAAGAATCTTGTGTCCGTTTACCAAGTATATGCAGTCTTTAATTTGCAATGGCCATGCTTTAATACTATGCATTGACACCTCCCACTCAGATTACTGGTGGAATCCTGATGGGCATTCATGTGCCAGCCTTTCCTTGTTCCTTTTTGCATCCAAGTGGGCAATGTGTGCTTGATATCCTCTTATAGCTGTCCAATGTCTTTAGAACAAAGTGCACACTTTCTTGTATGACTTATAATGAGCCAATTTATTTATCTATCTATATATTTCCCATTCCTCATCTGACATTGTATGTTCCATTTTTAATCTGATTTTTTTTCATATAATAATATACCTTCCTACACATACTGTATACCTTCTGCCTGAACCACCACCCTCCCTTGGACCACTGCTTCTTCTAGATAACTCCCTTCTACTTTATGTCTTCAACTTGGACATAACATTTTGAAGAAAGTTTTCCCTGATTCATTATTACCAGGACAGCTGCCACTGCTCAGTATTTCATGTTTCATAATACTTGACACATGTAACTGATTCAAATTTATTTCTTGTCAATCTCTTCATACTATAGCTCAAAGTAAAGTGCCCATATCTGGCCCATTTCCTATTTTATCCAGTTCTCTAGTACCTGCTCAATTCTCTTTGACTTGCCCATGAATAACATTTACTGATAGCAATAAACAATCACTTGTCATTTGTTACATACTAGACTAACTGCTTGCATTCACTTTCCTGGTAGAAGTTGTTTAAAAGAGTGAGTAAATTTTCTGAGTCCCAGAGTTACTGAGTGGCAAAGGCTGAACATTAAAACAAATTACTTGTCTAATGTTGATGCTCAGCAATTCTGGAAAAAATATACTTTTGTGTGTTATTTTTAAATTAATTACCTGATGGAAAACATATGTGCTTACAAACAGAAAATATAACACACTGTTTGAAATAATGGGTACTCCTGTTGAAACTCAGTTTATCTCTGTACACAAATTTAACATTAATCTTCAATGGTAGCAATGATATATTCTGCATTACTTCAGAATATAATATGTCATATCACTCCATTCACTATCTTTTTAATTGAGTTCACAATATTGGCATTCATCTTTTTTTGTTTTATTTTTTGATTTTTGGAGAGAGGGGGAGAGAAGGAGAAAGAGAGGGAGAGAAACATCAATGTGTGGTTGCCTCTCATGTGCCCTCTACTGGGGGACCTGGCCCGCAACACAGACATGTGCCCTGACTGGGAATTGAACTGGTGAAACTTTGGTTTGGAGCCCACGGCTCAGTGGATTTGGTCAATCCACTGAGCTACATCAGTCAGGGCAATATTGGCATTCATCTTAACCAATATTTCTTGCTGCTGTTTACAATAACTTTCTAACCTAATCTGTTAGAATCTTCAACTGGTACTTTGCATCCTTTCTGTGCTCCAACTCTTCTCTCCCATATCTCATGGACTATAAAGTAATATTTCATGTTCTGGACATCCCTGCTACTAAGAAGTAGATGTTCCTTAAGTTCTCCAAATAAAAGTTCTTGTGTTAATTTTAGAAGATAGAAATGGGCATAGTAGCACTAAGTAACAATGTTTGTGAACACCGTTTTTTTGAAGCAAGCTGACCTCACACTGCACTCTCCATTTATCAACTTCAGGAGCAAACAGAAACTATGCAGATGCAATCAGGCATAAGGTGGCAGCAGCTTTGTTCTTATTTCTGGATCACAAACCAAGGGATGTTATTTGGAAATAAAAAATCCAGTGTCTTCTCCTGACCTGATTTCTGCTCATCCAAATCTTTTGATAATTTGGTATTTATTTACTATATTAAATCCTTTCTTTTGAACACCTAGATTTCTTTTCTATTTCCTGCTGAGCTCTGAATGATATATTAAGAATCTATCATCATTAATACAAATAATGGAATTTAGAGCATATACCTTGGAGAACTAGCACATTCTCTAATTCTTATGTATCCATATGTATCATTAAGTAATTTCAATCTTAAAATTATTATAAATGATTTACTATGTCCTCCCGCAGACACATAATAAAAGATGATGAAAAGCTGTTTCCAGAAAATTTTGGGTGATAAGTGAAAATACTTATAAATTAGATGAGAGCTCCTTTAGGGAAAAATAAACAAAGTATTGAAAGGCAGCTGAAAGGCCAAGACTTAACTGTAATGTAATAAAAAGCCATAGAGCATCTAGACTAGAAAAGTCAATATTTATTACAAAAGGACTTAAAGGAAGGAAGATGGTGAAGGGAAACAAAACCTTAAGTTGCTTTTTGAAATATTGATTTTAAGCTCATTATTAAGAAAAAGAAGTCAGAAATTACCTTTGATCTTCTGCTTTCCTGGTAACTAGATCACCCTGTGTGATCACTGGAGCAAGGATTTGCCTCCCATGTATGCAAGGTCATCCACAATACTGATTAATCGTGCATATTCACTTTTGACAATCAGGCCACATGCTTCCTTTTTTCTTTTGTTCAAAATATGATATATGCCAATATTACCCCACTGTCTTTGGAAACTTTTACATTTATGTGAATGCCATATGTAATGTACTAAAACTTGATATTGTCCTTTTAATCTGGTTCTGTTAATTTGATTATTAACCCAGCTAGAAGAATTTGAAAGTAGAAAAGATTTATATATATTATATACAGACATGCAAATATATATGTAAATATATGTATATATGTATATATGTATATTTATTTCACATATTTATTTATGAGTTTATTTATTAATATATTAGACAATATATTTATATTTTTCTTCTACAATGACAATTGTCACATATTTGAGCTAGA
The DNA here is from genome assembly GCF_004126475.2 of Phyllostomus discolor. Taxonomy (NCBI): domain Eukaryota; kingdom Metazoa; phylum Chordata; class Mammalia; order Chiroptera; family Phyllostomidae; genus Phyllostomus; species Phyllostomus discolor. Next base: position 38,916,364 of record NC_040903.2, read on the forward strand.
AATATTCAATCTCCACACACTTGGGCTATGATCAAAATGTCTTGCAGATCAAGCAGGCTTGGAAAAAATGTCTTTTAAGTTGTCAGAAAAACCTAAAAATATGTTACTGAACCTAAATGTTCCTAATGAAGATGATCATAAATGCAGCATACAAGACATCTGTTATATTTGCTATCAGCTTCCATTGCTCCTCCTTTGTTAATTGCATCCAAGTTTTGACTCTGGAAACCATACTTTCCCAGCCTCAGACCATGGGACCAGGAAAGGGCTGAACTCATACACCTGACCTGAATTTTTTAGAGAAATTGTTGAAATCTCTTGACCATATACAAGTAAAATGGGGATTTCTGATGACATTAAGCAATCAAATCACAGGTGTCTTTTTATTATTTTGCCAACTTTACATGTAGTATGAGTTTGGGATTTCAAGTGTTAAACATGTGGAGAAATCCAGACTGGAATAAACAATGATTCAAGGTGAAATAAATCAAGTGTTTGGCTGTGGTACTGTGGTATATAGCCTTTTAAATTACCATGTATCCTTTGATGTACAGAATTTTTTCTTAAGTCCATCTGAGTACACTATTTCTTATAACCAAAAACTCCTGAGTAATTCATTCAGTTTTAAATGATCATAAGCAACAGGGGAAACAATAGAGTCTGATTATAATTGAACACAGGAATGGATGTTGCAAACAAATTGAAACAAGGGAAAAGAAAGGGAAACAATTTCTGAACAACAAATTCATTTCAGGCACTAAATTCAGAAAACACAGTTTTCACAACGCTCTCACGAGAAAGATAGCATTAGTCATTTTTCTTCTCAATGTAATCATTAAGGCTCAAAAAGTACATGTGGAAATAGAATTCAAATGGGTCTTTCCAATTTCAAATGTCTCATGGTTTCAACATTGATATTTACTGTTATTAAATCTAAGTAATTCTGTACAAAGCCTGAGAAAATTTGGTCTCAAAGTTGGTTGGCATAAATTTTCTTTTTGCTTGATAACATCTATTGAGAACAAATATCACCCTTCTTTAGCATTCAACATCACTTTTTATCAATAATCACAGATTCCCAATAACAAATCAAATGGAAATTTATTATCCTTCCACAAGATATTTTAAATACTGGCCATACTAACTGTAACTTGCATCATGAGAAAAAAATTACAGTGTAAGTTCTCAAATATTATTTAATATAAATTAAACCTAAGGAAGATTGTCATTATATTAAAAATTCACATGAAAAGAAACAGAAGCTCTGCTGCTACCATCGTTTTTCTATCCAGTGATTTTATTTTCTTTTTCTCTTCTCTTGCAATGAGTGGAAAGTGATTCAGTTACTGAAAAAAAAAATAAGCTACTAGATACAGTTTGAATAAGCCAAGAGTAAGACATAATATCTATGGTATTTTAGGAAAGATTCTTTCTGGAATATTATTCATAATAAATATAAAATACATTAGAAAGTGTGTTTTGGAAAAATGAAAATTTATTATCAGAATAAAAGCAACATCTATAAAATGAAACACAAATCCCTAAAGAAATGCATGTAGGCAATGCCTGTAAGATGTTTTGGAGAAAAAGAAATAGTTTGTACAGTAAATGGAAGTCAAAAAGAAGATCAGGGTAAATCTTATTTCTAAAAAATCTAACTGAAGCTACAGATTAAGTGATTATAAAATAGAAATGCCAAATTCTGGTAAAAATAGGTTGACAGTTGGATTTATATTTTACACCTCATATTCTCCTTTGTCAGTAGCAAATAAATAGTTTCTTCTTTACTAAAGATAACTGTAGAATGCAATTCAAAATGCTAAGCTAAATAATAATTCTCATTTATTTAGGGCCAAAGTCCTCCACTGCTCTCTCTAAGATACAGGATGATTATTACCAAAACAACTTTTAAAAGTACAAAGTTCAAGGATGTACACCATCTGACTTCAGTTCTTATTATAAAACTGCTCAAGAATAGACCAAAAATGATAGGTAAAGACACTTAAAAGTGTTCAACATTAGTCATTAAGGGGATGCAAATTAAAATGATTATATATATATACATATATACACATGTACATAAACACACATATATAATATGTTACAATGGCAATGAATTTAAAAGCCATCAACAATAAAGTACTGGTGACAATATTAATCTATTGACATTCTCATACATTGCTGGTAGGAAAGCACATGGTAGTTTGTCCATGAACTGCAACAAGAAAATGGAAAACTAGTAGCCACACACTCCCCAATATCTAAAGATCTAATTTATGAGAAGACTATATTTTGAAAATACCATAAATATTGGGAAATTTTATTTAAGTAATTAATTATTTTACATTAATTTAATGTGTTTTTAAAACTTGTTTGTATTTTTAATTTTTTATTTAGTTTTTTATTGTTCAAGTACAGTTGTCTCCATTTGCCTGCCACCACTTTCCCCCCCCCACTCATACCCATCTCCTGCCTTCAATCTTACCCCCTTTGGCTTTGTCCATGGGTCCTTTATACATGTTCCTTGATGACTCTTCCCCTTCTTTCCCCTCTGGTTACTGTCAGTTTGTTCTTTATTTCAATGTCTCGGGTTATATTTTGCTTGCTTATTTGTTTTGTTGATTAGGTTCAACTTACAGGGGAGAATTTAATTTGTTTTAATCATTGAGGTTTTCCTTATATTGTGTTAATATTTTTCAGTGATTGAATTAAAATGCTAGAAACTGTGCATTAAAATTCAGAATTGAAGATTATTTCATCTTTAGAAAATTTAGGTATTTTGTATATAATGCTTATGGAAAATAAAAATAAAATTACTTTTATAATGTGGTTTTGAATATCCTTAGGTACCTTGGCACATATTTAAGTGCCTTAAGCTTTGGGGAATTGTTTGGTGTATGAATATTTAAGTTTGAATATTTGTGAATATTGTCATTCTAAATACTAGTTAAGATTCTTATGTTTAACAAGCTTTCAAATTTATTTCCACAATTTCATTTTATTTCTATCTCTCCATGTGTCATTAATATAACAAAAACCACAAATAGATAGGAAAAGACAACAACATTCATTCTAGGAATCTAGGTTTCTTATGATAGGTGCTTATTGTATATTGCCCCTGTCTTTTAGAAGAAACCTCTTGCTGTCCATATTTTCCAAAATATCTGTATGAAAAGTTTACAACAAAAGAAATCATAAATGGAGACGAGTTTTGTTAAATAATACAAAGAAAGCAAGTTACATGGAAAAATATCACATAATAAGGATAGCCAACATAGCTATTATGTGTTGACTGCTTATTTCTATGCTTTATGTTAATTTTTATGTACTAACTCCTTTATTAATAATAAAATTAACACTTATTATGAGTGGGAAGTCTGGATAAATTAAAAATAATTTAATTCTATGAAGTTTATTATCATTAGTATTATTGTTTTAATTAACATAACACTATAAATTTACCAATTTTCCACAGGTATTATTTTTATTCAAGTGTACTTTAACTTACTAAAATAGGAGCACCAGTACTACTTTATTTTGTGCATTAGAAATTGTAGGTTTGAGAATTTAAGTGACAGGCAATATTCACCTAATATTTTTTCTCTCGAGTACTTAAAATTCTTTGTCCTCTCTATATGTTCAAAGAACACATATCAATACATAGTTTTTATTTATTTCTTGAAAAGGAATGTGGTTCATTTCATAAAGATGGATTATCTCCTCTTTGTCCTAATGCAGGGATTATTTATTAAAATTTGCTGCCCAAAGTTAACATATGTGGATACTCATTTGCTTTCTGCCACAGACTAGAAATACCTAATCAAATGCATTTTATACTAGATAGGGGTGAGAAAGCTGATAATAGATAATATATTATAGGCAAAAGCAAGGGAAAAAATGTCAGGTTCAGAGCATAAAGAAGACGTTTAAAAAAGTTAAAATTAAAAGAAAATGACAGAAGATCTAGGAAGGTATTGTGATTGGAGGCATTTAGTGTTTCCCTATGCAGTTTTTAACCAGTAAAACAAATACGAACCCAGGAGTGGAAGTTACCTCTTCGGTGGTCTGCTCAATCCCTGGTACTTAAGTGTATTTGAGACAAATCTATTGGCTTTAATATTTGATTCAAATATATATGATAGGTACTATTCCATGCACTTCAAATGTATTACATAATGGGTAAAGAAAGGGAGGTGGGTACAACTTTAGCCACCAAAAGCCATCTCTAAATAAGTATGAAAAATTCAGCCAAGACAGGGACTCAATGTTTTTTTTTTTTTTTTGAAAGATTTTATTTTATTTATTTATCTTCAGAGAGGGAAGGGAGGGAGATAGAGAGAGAGAGAGAAACACCAATGTGTGGTTGCTGGGGGTTCTGGCCTGCAACCCAGGAATGTACCTGGCTGGGAATCGAACCTGGGACACTTTGGTTCCCAGCCGGCACTCAATCCACTGCGCTCCGCCAGCCAGGGCTTGGGAATCAATGTTAATACTAGCCAAGTGGTCTTTATGGTTGATATTTAATCCATTTGCTTAACTGTGCACCTACTTTAGCCCATCTTCCTTCACTGAGAACACAATCTTGATATAAATTATACATGCAAGTAGAGAAATCCCCAGCAGTACCATTATTTTTTTGGACTCATGTACAAGCATAACACCACACTGATTTTTTTTGCTCTGTTCAATGTATCAAATACAAAAGTAGCATTGACTACTGGTGCCCCTGTTTGAAAACACTTATTACTGTATAACAGATAACAACTGACCTAGGCCTACAGGATAAAACACGGAACCTGGCATCACCCCGGAAAAGTCTGTTGACTATTGAGAACATCCTGAATAATCTAGTAACTCTACTTGCCAAATGTTGTTCCAACTCACTGTACTCCTTCAACATTTACACTCACTTTATAATTTTTATGGTTTTCAGTCAAATGAATTTCTGTGGCTCTTATCCTTATTTTTACTTTAATAGTTGCAGGTTTTAAAATCAAATCCTGCATACTGCTTTTCATCTGTTATATTGAATAAATGGCATACATAGAAACTAAACAGAAAACAATTTGTTCTTTATTCTGATATAGCAATGTCTCTCTTTTGTTGAAACCTAGGGAAGGTCTCATGTCTTTCCTAGTAATTTTCCAGTAAAGGAAATTTTACCCAATTTAGTTCCCAGAATTGTTTCACTTCAGTAATTGAAATATCTGGTCCATTTCAATAATTATATTTCTGGGCTGCAGTTAAAATTTCCTCCTCTCCTGACTTGGGGTTGCTTCAAGCTAGAAATCCTGTAATTGGGGGAAAGGGTAGAAAGGAGGAAGTGGATAGTCAACTTCTCTTTTATCCCCTCCATTCTCCTGCTTCTCCTCCAAATTCTGGCTTGTTATATATAACAAGTTAAGTTTGCAATGGGTGAGGACCAGTAGGGAGAAAAAGGGTCAAAAAAACCCTTACTTTATTGACACTGGAGATTTCTGTTGAAGTTTCTCTTCTACAACACAACTATGACAATATTTGAAGTTAGTATTGTTCCCACCCACAATTTCATAATATAAACTCTAATGCCATGCTATAATGGACAGCTATATTCACTGTTTTACCATCTGAGCACAGGCTTCACTGACATATCAAGTACTTGATAAATATCAGTTAAATTCATAGATGTGATTTTAACTTATATGTTAAGCTATGTTAAAGTAGAATTATTAAAGAGTTATACATTGATCCATAATCCTGTTAATCTACATATACAATTTATGTATTTATTTTTTGTATCTTAAAGGTCAGTATCAGAATAACACCAAGTTATGCAGTTGGATTTCTATAGATACAGGGCAGCTGCTTTGAAAGAACTTGCTATGGTTTTGATTACCTGTTTGTCGCAAAATCAAAAACCAAGTGTTTTTTAATTATAACTGTGAACACATACATCTGGTAGAAAAATAACACAATATTGACTTGATAATTTAAAATGCTTATGTTCATTAAATAATGAAGCTATTACAAAATGCTCGTGTTCATCAAATAATGAAGCTATTTAGTAGAAAGCTAAAGTTTCTACTAATATTTATTTAATAAGTATGTTTATGTCTTTCTATACAAGAATTTCATTGTCAGTATTATATTGCACATAAGTTTAACAGTAAAATTAAATTGGTTTGTTTCACAGACCTTTAAAAATAGCCTCCAATTAGAGGATGTCTTAGGAGTAGACAGTACCAACTAGCTCATATTAGTCTGAATATTCAGTTTGAAACAGTGTAAATTGTGTAATTTTACTAAAAATTAATTGTCAAATTTGTAGTTTATTTCCCTGAGTGCTTATTTTAGTGCTATGCTAACAAAGGCTATGAATATCCCAAACCTTTTCAAAAACATGAAAAGAAGCAGAAGCAAGCAGACACTGTATCAGTAGCTTCCTATAGTACTAACAGGGTCACCTCAAGGTATTTTCTTTAGTGATCACAGAATATTATATTTTGCCGATGAATAATACATAATAGAAACTTCATCAAAAGTGATTCCGCATTTCATAGGAGGAAACATAAATTGTTTTCACGTCTCCTATTATTCTGATCCAGTGCTAACTCTTAAATAAGCGAGTTGTTGACTGCTTTATTCATTGAATGGTTATCAAGTAATGCTGGGTTAAAAGGTGAAATAAAACACATATGGTACTAATGTTCTGCAAAGACAAATAAACATCTAACTTCATAGTGTGATTTTAAGGGCCCCAGTAAAATGTTTGAAGACATAGCATGTCACACAAAAAGTTATATTGGTAGTGTATCTTTTAACTGTTTGTAGTTCAACAAAGTTGGCATTATGTGATGGTTATCATAGCTATACTACCTACACAGACTTAATGAAATTTGTTTTAAATCATGGTTATGTTACTAATATATACCTAATACTGAACTATACCTATCACTTCATGAGCTTGCAACAGGTTCCAATCCTCATTATGTAATAAAATTAAGTCATTTAATAAAGTGACTTAAAATAATGATTTAATAATCATAAAATGAAATCATTTAATAATGATTAATATTTTTTTTTAAACCATAGGAGGATTTCCATATGGAAAACACAGCCCTGGCTGGTATAACTCAGAGGATTGAGTGTGGCCTATGAACCAAAAGGTTGACGGTTCAACTCCCAGTTGGGGCACATGCCTGGTTATGGGCCAGGTCCCAAGTAGGGGATGTGTGAGAGGCAACCACACATCGATGTCTCTCTCCCTCTCTTTCTCCTTCTTTTCTTCTCTCTCTAAAATAATTAAATAAAATCTAAAACAGCAACAAAAAAATAAACACATGGGTACCTAGTATATGATGAACAAAGTAAAGACTCAGGTCTAAACTCTAGCTATATGATCCTGAAATATTTTATTTTCTTCCATATGCTTTAGTTATGCATTTGTAAATTTTTCTAAAATGCCTATTCTACAGGTTATTTCCTTGGGAAAAATTGAATGAAACTACTTGTAATAGAAATAATTAATTTGACTACACTGAAATACATAATTTCTGTTTGTCAAAGTTATGGTAGGAGAAAAATGGAATCCACAAATAGTTTAATCAAAAAGCAAAACAAAAACACATGTAGTATAACACAGTTTATACAAATTTCCATAAAAAGTATAAATTAAACTATTCTATTTAGAAATATATGTATGATAAAGTTTAAAAAGGCAAACAACAACAAAAAATTCAAGACATTGTTTTTCTTTAAATAGAGGAGAGGAGGTCATAATTTACAAAAACATCCACAGTAGCTTCCAGCAAAGTTCTAGTTGTTTACCTACATGTTGTTTTATTTGATCTATTATACATTTTTTTAGAGATTTTATTTATTTATTTTTATAGAGGGAAGGGAGTGAGAAAGAGAGAGAGAGAGAAACATCAATGTGTGGTTGCTAAGGGCTATGGCCTGCAACCCAGGCATGTGCCCTGACTGGGAATCGAACCTGCGACACTTTGGTTTGCAGCCCATGCTCAATCCACTGAGCTATGCCAGCCAGGGCAGTCTATTATACATTTTAAAACTAATCATCTTTAGCATATATGCTGTATTTCAAAATAAGTAAAATGCTTAAAATCTAATATATAAACTCCCCATTATTTTTTATACCTTAAATCCTTTCAATTCAAAAATAGTAATTAATATGCTCTTTCCTCTCAATGCAGCTATACTAAAACTTCTCAGCCTCCAGTTTGTTTCACATTCATCAGGAACTGCCCATTGGTTTATTTTCTCTTTTGTTTCCCTGGCCTGAGGAGATACATCAGATAAAATATTGCTATCAGCAACATCCGAGATTTTACTACCTATGTTTTCTTCTAAGATTTTATGGTTTAGAATATAACATGTAAATATTTAATCCATTTTGAACTTATTCTAGTGTATGGCATAACAAGATGGTGTAGTTTCATTTTTCTGCATGTATCTGTCCAATTCTCCCAATACCATTTACTGAATGAATATTTAACCTATTGTATGTGGTTTCTTCCTCTAATATTAATTGAACTATAAAGGTGTGGGTTTATTTCTGGGCTCTTTATTCTGTTCCATGGATTTATTTATTTTTTTTTCAGTACCATGCTGTTTTGATTACTATGGCCTTAGAGTATAGTATCTGACTTTGTTATTCTTTCTTAAGATCGCTGTTGCTATGTGGGGCCTTTTGTAGTTCCATACAAATGTTTGAAATGTTTGTTCTAAGAATCGCATTCAATCCATAGACGCCTTTGGGTAGTATGGCAATTTTAATGATAAGATTTTGCATGGCAAGGGAAGCCACCAGCAAAATAAAAAGACATCTCACTAAATGGAAGAACATATTTACCAATACCTCTGATAAGGAGTTATTATCCTAAATTTTTGAATAACTTATAAAACTCAACACTGAAAAACCAAACAATCCAATTTAAAAAATGGGTAAACAACCTGAATACATAATTCTCCAAAGAAGACATACAGATGGCCAATAGATCTATGAGAAAATGTTCAACATCAATAATCATCAGAGAAATGCAAATTAAAACCACAATGAGATATTGCCTCACACCACTGGGTAGTATGGCCATCATTAATAACTCAGCAAACAAGAAGTGCTGGTGAGGATGTGGTGAAAGGGAAGATTTTTCGCACTGTTAGAGGGAATGCAGATTGGTACAGCCACTGTAGAAAGCTGTATTGGAATTACTTAAAAATTAAAAATGGAACTGGCTAATGACCCAGTGATTCCACTTCTAAGAATATATCCAAAGAAACCCAAAACACTGTTTCAAAAATGCATAAGTATCCCTATGCTCATTGTAGCATTATTTATAATCGCCAAGATATGGAGGCAACCCAAGTGTTCATCAGTAGACAAGTGAATAAAACAACCATGGAACATTTACACAATGGAATACTACTCAGTCATAAAAAGGAAAAAAAAAAAACTTTTTGCAACAGCATAGATGGACCTGGAGAACATAATAAGTGTAATAAGCCAGGCAGAAAAAGACAAATACCTTATTATTTCACTCATATGTGGGATCTAATGAGCATACTGAACTAGCAAGCAAACTAGACATAGTGTCATAGATAATGAGCAGGCTGACAGCTCTGAGATGAGGGGATTAGGGGATGCAGGGATCGAAACAAAAGGAAAAAGGACTCGAGTATGTGGACAACAGTGTGGTGATTGCAGAGGTGGGGAGTGGAGGGGGCTTTAAGGGGGAAAATGGTAATGAAAAAAATACAATAAAAATAAATTTCAAAAAAAGAAAGAAAGAAAACTATCCAGACTTTCTCCTGAGGTTTTGAACAAGCGAAGGCCTTCTCTTGGAGCATCCTTGTGCTCTTCTTCACTGAATCTGATTTCTCCCTTAAGTCTAGAAGAACTCTTATGAAACTTGTGAGGCATAACATTTTTTAAATATGATCATTTACTTTTTGTAGTATTAACAAAAGCATCATGTCACTTACTTATTCATGTCATTCAGTCTATTCAGTTATGAAAACTGTTGCCAAAAAACATATCTTAATTATTATCCCCTATGCCTAATTTGTAGCTGAATTCAAGGGCAATGGGTCAAGAAATCCCCATTTTAAAAACTGAAATTCCTTACCTAACAAAATGGGTATTCTTTATGAAGAAAATAATATATCTTGCAAAATGATTGTCAATATAACTGTACAATATTCTATATGATAGCTGCATGTCTGCCATACAGGACAGTGAAGCTCAGCTATAGGTCTCTGATTCACACCAGACTCATTTACCCTCCACATGACCAAGCCAGGAATACCAATTCTGTGGTTCAGAGCCATTTAGACTACTGATATATCCCAGTCTAACAGAAAGGGCTTCCCTGGCTGGCGTAGCTCAGTGGATTGAGCGCGGGCTGGGAACCAGAATGTCCCAGGTTCGATTCCCAGCCAGGGTACATTCCTGGGTGGCAGGCCATGACCCCCAGCAACCGCACATTGATGTTTCTCTGTCTCCCTCCCTTCCCTCTCTAAAAATAAATAAGTAAAATCTTAAAAAAAAAAAAAAGAAAGGGCTTAAAGAATTAGGGAACTTTAGGTATTTAGGTATTTAGGAACTTATATTTAGATTATAGTTTAATAAAAATACAAATAATGTGAAATGCTTTGCTAGTGTCACTCTGTGTTCTGAAACTGGAATTGCAAGGTAATTAGAGGAATGCAAATATTGCTCTGGCCAAAAAGTAGCAGGAGTCTTAAGTCTAGAAACCTCAAAAACACCAGCATGCAGCCATCTAAATTTTCTTAAATATTATTTAAATTAACAAATATTTGTATATACAAAATTAAGAAGGGAAATACATTTCAATAAATATTTAGAATTTCAGTGAGGAGTTTTAAAGAAACATTTTAGCTTCTTGTCCTGGAAAAGAGTTTTCCTAATATTAGAAAGCTGAGATCAGAAGACTAAGAGTAAGGGGAATTATATGGAAGGAAAAAGGGTGCTTGTGAGTGCAAAGTGGCCTTGAAGGCTGAAGGTGAGAAACTTCCACACATTTGGGCACAGAATACACATGTATGATCAGTGTATGAAACAGAGCTGCAAAAGCTTACAGCTAAATTTCAACAATGACTGGCCTAGTCAAGCCACATATATTCAGACCTTTTAGGTAATATTTTAAAACAAATAAAAAATGAAGTAAAACAAAAATAACCTTTTAGGTGGAGTTTACACATAATGGTTATTTTCTGAGGTTAAAAAAAAGGAAAGTTTGAACTACAAAGTAAATATTAAATATCCAGTGTAAGATTGTGACTAGCTCTACTTGTGTATGATATTAAAATTTAATAAATATATTTAGTACTCATAATCATATATCTAATACATTTCTGAACATAAAAAACATGATTGGAAGCTAAACCAACATAATTTTAGACTAAAAGTATTCAAAAAAAGGATTTAAAATCCCAAAATAATGTTTGATTCTAAACACATTTATGTAGGACAATCTGAGGTACATATTAAGGCATCCTTCAATGAAATGCATCTTGACAAACCCTACTATACTATGTCACTTATTTATCTAATGATCTATATCCCACTATCAAAAATACATAAGTAGAAAAATATCCACACATGAAAAAGAGGTTGCAACAAGTTTAGGAACATAGTAAGTGATTCCAAAAAGGCAAAAGCAGCATAGGAAGAGGAAGTCACAAGAAGACTTTGGGGAAGCTGGTGCCTCTCTGTAATCTGAAATTGGAGCACTAGAAAGCTGGAATTTCTGACAGGGATTGGGGGTGAGCACCTGGTAAATGAGGCTCAAGTTACTGAATGAGAATGTCCAAGTCAGTCTCTCTCTTTCTCTCTCTGTCCTCACTTCTTTCTCACACACACAAACACACACAAGCATGGCAACTACTGATATCTATTCACCATTACACAAGAAAGTAATTCAGAAAAAAAAAAGCAGAACATTAAAATTTGAAACCCCAAAATGAATGAATTAGTCTAGAGTGGTTTCCTGAAGCCATTAAATACATAAAACCATACATAATCTATAACTTTATTATTAAAGTCAATTTTTAAAAATAAAGAAGAAATTAAACTCATATTAGGAGTATAATTTTTGCATTTCCTGCTTTTATATCTAAAACATGAGATAAAAATAGAGTAAACAGCTCCAAAATAATTTAAAGTATGAATATAAGAGAGAAAGTGGATAAGGTATACAAGATTCACAGGGGAGGTTTCATTTCTGCTTACTAGAAGCGGCAGAAAAAGAAGGCAAAAAAGGAGAGCTATGTGAAAACTAAGCCTAAAACATCATTGAAGATAAAAATAACCAAGCCGAAGTTGTCCTATTTCAGGCACATTATGAAAAAGCAATTCTCTTTGGAGAAGACAATGATAATGGGAAAAATAAAAGTCAACAGGACAAGAAGAAGGAAAACATAAGATGGACTGATATTGTGAAAGAAGACAGAGGTGTGAGCCTACAGAAGCTGAGCAGAGCTGCTGAGGACAAGACAATGTGGACATCACTCATTTACAGGGTCATCTGGAGTGGGAGCCAACTCAACGGCACATGACACATGAAAATTGAAAAGACACACCAAGCGTTAAACAAAAAAAAATTTAAAAAACACACATCTATGTAGACACATCTTCATAACATTTGTGAAGACTAAGGCAAGAAAATAAGTCTTGAAATCTGCTACAGTGTGTAAAATCTCTTCCAATTTGTAAAATGTAGTTAATTTACAAGTGAATGAAGTTGGAACCTATCTCTTTTCTGCAGCATAGAACACCAGAAAGAAAAAAGAAAGTGGCTACAAAGTTCTGAGAAAGATATAAAATTAATAAAGTATATTTTCACCAGAAAATTATTAATAAAATATATCAGGGAAGAATTATTGCATTTTCAGATAGTCATGTATTCAAAAATAAAACCTCCTCTCACTATTTCTTAGAGTGATATATAAGCATTAACTCTAGCTTGATGAAATTATATATAATGGAATACATGATATCCAGTGAATATTGGCACCAAAAGAGTTTCAGTGTATCATCTGCCCATTTTTTAGACTACATTAGGCAAAAGAGTAATGTCCAGGAAAATGAAGGGAGACAAAAATAGATAAAGACAGATTATATAAAAAATTCTATTAAAGAAAATATTAAGCATTTAGAATAGCCAGTGTCTTTGTTCAATATGCCTTACAAAATACAATAGACTGGATGGCTTGAAGAATGAAAAAATATTTCTAATACTTCCAGAAGCTGGGAAGTCCAAGATCAGGAGGCCTACATGATCTGGTTCTGCTGAGAGCTTTCTCCCTGGCTTGCTGACAGCCACCTTCTTGCTGTGTTCTCACATGTCAAAGACAGACAGAAACCAGGCTCTCTGGTGTGTGTTACAGAGGCACTGGTTCCAATCGCAAAGGCACTATATTCATGATACCCATGATACCTAATTACCTTCCAAAAATCCCATTTGCAAAGACATTCACATTGGAGGTTATGGATTTAGCACATGGATTTTGGAGGGATACAATTGAGATTGTAGTACCAGGGAATTTTGAAACATGTGCAATTGTCCAATTCCATAAAGTGCTCAGATCTGAAGCAAACTGATATATACAAACATCTGAAATAATAGATAGCTATAAGATACAATTTTATTTTTGCATGAAACAAGCCAAACAGAGGAGGTAATGAAACATAGAGAAATATTTACATAGCCATTATAACAAAGTGTATTATTCATAACAGTATACATTATCATTTTATTACAATATAAATTATGACCTATTCATAAAATAAATCATTTTCAAATTTTAGCTGCCAAACTTATAAAAAAATCAGAAAAAATAATTAGTTTAAAATCAGAAAATTAATGTTAATAACATGGATATATGAAATAATGATCAACAGTAACTAGAAAGTGCAAACCGAAAGGGAAAATGTAGAAAAAAGTAAGTATATAACATTTTCATTATACTAAAAGTAGGATGGAGTTCATGGCTAAAGTCTATAAAATGTGACACAGAAATATAAGGTTATAATTAAAGTCTTATTAAAAACTACTAAATATTTTCTTTGAAATTTAACACTATAATAACCCTGGCTGGTGTAGCTCAGTGGATTGAGAGCAGGTTGCGAACCAAAGGGTCACCAGTTTGATTCCCAGTCAGGGCACATGTCTGGGTTGTGGGCCAGGTCCCTAGTAGAGGACATGTGAGAGGCAACCACACACTGATACTTCTCTGCTTCTCTTTCTCCCTCCCTTTCTCTCTCTCTAAAAATAAATTTAAAAAAATCTTTAAAAACCTAAGAAAATGTGCTAAAAATTTTAACATTATAATAAACAGAAATGTTGCTAACAGGCAAGAAAATGTGAAGAGAAGTAAACTTTGATCTCTGTTAGCAAGTAGGTGGTATATTATGTAAACTTACTTAGGTAACTGCAAGAAGAAAGTACAAACACATACAGTTAAAAGAAGCTAGCTCTGAGAAACAGGAAACAAAAGGGCACCCAACAATTGATGTAATTTCTTTAATATGTGAATTGTTAGTGTGTGTGCGTGTGTGTATCCTTGATAAAATTAAGTATAATTGAATAAATGATTTAATGTATCAGACTTTACTTCAGAAAAACAAAACCAAGCAACAACCTACCAAACTGATATACCTAAATTCATTAGTATATTTTAAGTGATAAAACAGAGGGAAAATATAAAAACAAACACATTTTGCCCCCTGTTTCTCATTATGTAGCCTTTTAAATATGCATTATTCAGGGAAAAAGCCAATAAACATGAAGTAAATAAGGTGTACATTTTAGAAAGCTAAGTGATCTTTGAAAAAATGATACAGAAAATGTCATTATTTAGTATAGTCATTCCATAAGCAGGTAATTCCGATATGACTTACACTGCTGAAAAGCCTCAAGAAAGAATGAAACTTTCCAGTGTTTATGGATGCATCATTCAACTAAAATTAATTTACTACTTTAAATCAACATCAACACAATTATTATAAACAAAGAAGAAAAGAACATATAAGTGTAGATTGAAAGAATCATGTACTTTGACAAAGTTGGTTTTATTTCAGTAAAAAAAGATGATTACTATAATTCACTATTTTAATAGGTCAGTGGGGAAAATTCATATTAATTGTTGTTGAAATTAAACAGAAACAGCAACATGTACTATAACTTAAAACTATACCTATGAAATCCAAACATATTATGAAAAATTTAACATATAGTACACTATAAAAATAGTAAGACAAGGGACTCCATATATGCAAGTGGAATATAGGCAGTATCGTAGTATAAAATATTTTCTATATAGAAATGCAAAAAACATTAATATCCATAATGTTTGAAATGGTGCTATACATTAATAAGAAAAAATTACATGCTAGAAAAATTGAAAATTAAAATATATAGTTCATAGAATAGAAAATGCAATAGTTTCACAAATATATGAACATAATCTTTACAAGGAATCAAGGAACCAAGAAAGTGAAGCAAGAAGGGCTAAACCAATTGGAAGATGCATTATAAAGCTGGCCTATGGACAAGGTGATTTATTACTACATATCTGGGGCTTTAGTCATGTGATACTGTCTGTATTATATCTTAATAGAAATTAGGGAACTAATATTCCTAATCTAATACTACTCATTTTCCATTGGCCATGGGTTCACCATGTGGTGAAATTCCATTATTCATCCACTTTACAAGATGGGCACATAGCAGATCCCAAGATGTACTATATCCTTCTGTTAACAGGGACATCCTGGGCCAGGAAACAAGATTCTGTTGTGATACATCTGTGAGAAACATGAGCAACTGAGATCACCTGCTACTTTGGAGACTTAGCCCCGTAGCAATGGAAACTGTAGTAATATGACTTGCAAAGGAAATTAATTAATGGCAGGGCTGATCAGGTCAAATGGCAAGAACAGAAACTAAAAGTGTGAACCATAAGGCCTTTTTAGAGCATCTAGACTAAAAGAAGAAAAAGAAACAAACAAAAAATATAATAAGAGCCCTGGCTGCTTAGCTCAGTGGACTGAGCATGGGCCTGTGAACCAAAGGGTTGCCAGTTTGATTCTTAGTCAGGGGATGTGCCTGGGTTGTAGACCAGGTCCCCAGTAGGGGGTGCTTGAGAAGCAACCACATGTTGATGTTTCACACCCTCTGTTTCTCACTCCCTTCCTTTGTCTCTAAAAATAAATAAATAAAATCTTTTTAAAAATAAAAAATGTAATAAGAATGGAAATTCTCCATCCATAATAAACATTTATGTCATAATCATGCCATAGCCTAAGTGCCTTGCATTTCATATTCACAATGGTTCTATACAGGCAAAATTATTATACCCACTTTACAGGTGAGGCTACTAAGATGTAATTCAAGAAAGGTCAAATATCTAAAAAGAACTAGTACTTTATTTTTTAAAAGATTTTATGTATTTATTTTTAGACAGGGGAGGGAGGAGAAAGGGGAGAGAAACATCAGTGTGTGACTGCTTCTCATGTACCCACTACTGGGGACTTGGCCTGAAACCCAGGCATGTGTCCTAACTGGTAATCCAACTGGTGACCTTCTGGATCCAGTGTTCCTCCACTGAGCCACACCAGCCAGGGCAAGAACTTGTACTGTATTATTACTGCAGAGGCAGTCTGCTTCAGATTCTAGGCCACTCATTTACTTTGTTATTCTGTACTTCAAATACATATATGCATTGTCAACCCATGGTCATTGAGCCAATTCAGTGCTAAAAGGAATCCCCAATTTGGGGTAAAGAAGATTTTGTTCAGTGCAAAAAGTTCAGTTGTGATACAGCACAGCTGTGAAAACAGCAGGGCTGAGCAGTGAGTCAGCCGAGGTCCAGGAGGCCCTGGGGCTAGGCTTCTCTCCTGCTAGGCAGCTCTGCTCTACAGTGTGCCAGCCTGCTCTGTAATGTGTTGGTCTGCTTTGGCCATCATCCTGCTACATTCCTGGCTGGTCTGCTTTACTCTTTTCTGGGAAAGTCTGTATCTCAGCCCAGCCAGGGAGACACAGCCTTTTTCTTGGTGGAAAGGGAATGTGCCTTCTCCCAGCCAGGGGGAAGCTGGCTTATATGGACAGAAGTCTCCACCCCCCAGTTCCTAATTAGTTTGTCCTCATGCAGATGAAGACTCCAAATCCTCTCAATTGATTGGTCCAAAAGGTATTGTCTGATTAGTCAGAATAGAGCCACTCTTGTTGGTGGAAGGTGCATAGCTCTGATTAGACAGAGAAAATCCTGGTCTTTCTGGTTGAAATAGGACTCCGAGGAACTCCTCTGTAAGAGCTGGCTTAGATGGCAGAAACACAGTGCAGACAGGCATTTTAGGACCAAGGTAGGCAGTTTGGTATAAAAACTTCCCCATGAAGTGCAGTTTGTATGACAGGACAGGCCCCTGTGCAGAAATGGCTGCTGGACTCTGTTCTTTTTTATTTGAGCCCAGTTAGCCACCAGGAGCCCTTCTTGCCTTTCTTAGTACTTGTCTTTCCCCAATCCCTTCAGGGTTTATACCAAATACAAGCTCAGAAACCTTACATTTACAAATGCATAGAAAATTTCCGGAAACCGGGAGTTTTTAATAGTATGTCACTCCATAGAGTATAATTGGGGTAGCAGTGAGAATATTTTGCTTTTAAGTATCTGAACATTTGGAACATTTTCAAGGCACATCATTAATCTTATAATTAAAAAAAATAATAAAATTCCTTCAGACAAATAAATAATTTCATGTGCGATTGCCCTCCTTATGAAAAGTTCCATTTCATTGACCTCATTCTTCACTAAGCAACTTAACTTCCACTTCTTTCATTGTTAGATGTCTAAAAAGTTCTGTTTCTTATTTCCTCATACAACCTGCCCCTTTATGCCAGATGGCATTCTGTAGAATTCATTAGGAAGATGATGGTGAATGCCCACAACCTGCTAAGCAATGTACAAGATCTTGGGGATATTGGGTTGACTGAGATAGAGCCGCTGCACTGATCTGTTCAAAGTTCAGTAGGACAAAGAGATTTGTACCCAGTTGATTACAGTGTATTAAATCAAGAAAAGGAATGACACTAGAGGGATGTTTCATAAGGATCATTCCGGTAGAAGGGAGGAAGGTTAGATGGAGAAAATTGGAAGAACTTTTAAGGGGAAAGTCAAACCAGAGAGGCTGGAAGAGGTGAAAAGAATGAAACTGGAGAGGAGGGTAGGGTTTATTTGAGAAATATTTGGGAGATGGAATTGACAAGCCATGGTGCTTAAATGGAATCCAATGAGTAGTAAAAGATAGGGGTTTCCTTGAATAATTTCCCAGTCTCTATGTCAGAGGACTGTGTCAATGACCAATCCCTTTTCTGAGACAGGGAATACAGGTGCAGAGCCAGTTTCTGATGAAGTTAGATCTCATAGTTTCTCTAGATTTCCTTGTACTATAAATATATGATTATTCTTTCAGGAATATGATTTAGAAGTAAAAATAATGCACTTGATGTTTATGAATTCAGTCTGATCCATTCAGTATTATAGAGACAGATTAGGAATGTGTTTATTTATTATTAGGTAACAGATATTGTATCATTGTCAACAGATTTTAAAACTAGGACAAGCTTAAGTGGAGGGTTACCATTTTTGACAGCAAGGCAAGCTCCCCATAACTATGGCACATTGCTTCAAGTATGGATTGTGAATGGAGACATACACATCATGTATTTTCTTTTTCTGCAGAAAAACTTTATCCTCCCCCTGTACTACATACAATCTTACATTGCCTAATAAGAGTAGTGAACTTCTCTTACAGATCTTTGTCCTCTAAATGAATTCTGTGTATTTTTCAGTCATCTACAGAAAAAAAAGTAATAAAAGAAAATGAGTTGTTTCACAGTTCCTTTGAGGAGAGTTGGGGTCAGGTAGGCAACTCTCTAGGGCACAAAGAATATTGCTTAGCACATAATGGCTATGCCACAGAAGTTGAATGATTATTTCTATATCAAATATGCGATATACATTTGGGGGTCTCCTCTATAAATTATGACAAAAGCGTAGAAAGGTAGTAAACACTGATGCAAAACCACAGAGTAATAATTAATTAAACCACAGAGTATTTTTAAATAAAAATTGGAATTAATAAACTGTATGTATGTTCTTCCAGAAGATAAACTTCACTTGCAAAGTAAAGCATAACTTTGACAGAAGCTCTTGCTCACAACCTCTTTGACTGGATATTATATTTGCTTCTTGTTAAATATTTCTATTCAAGGACAAAAAAAAGAATACTTATTAGTGTTCTAAAGGTAGTGAAAGTAAAACCTTCATGTCTGGATGTCTCTATTGAATTGAATCAAATGTGGTGAAAAATATAAATTGAGTACCAATGGTGAACTCAATAATTCAAAATAACCTTCTGGCTGAGGATCACCAAAATAGCCAGGTGTAAAAATAAAATTAAGTGTTGAAGAACTAATAAGATAGTGAGAAATTACTAGGCCTACTTCTACAAGAAAGCAAGACTGCATAGTGGTAAATCTAACACTAACAATTCCTTTTAACTTTCGGAAGAAAAAACCATTTGAAAACCGAGTTTTGGTTCTCTTTTAGATCCCATATATTGTGTGTATTTTGTGTGTGTAAATATATATATTTACATTCACTGGGTTCGCTCACTGTGCACAAAAATTAACAACATATAACAGTATCCTTTTTTTCTCATGTTTGTGAGGCAATACCTTTGGATAGCTTCCTGAGATCTCTGTTGAGCCATGCAACTGTGATTAAATTAAGAATCTTACATTAGGAAGATTATCCTTAATTATCCAGTGGGTACAATATAGCTCTTACATGTGGAAGAGGGAGGCAGAAGAGGAAGAAAGATGTGGTGATGAAAGCAGAGGTTGGAGAGATACAACCGAAAACTTTGAGGACAGAAGGGGGTCATGAAAAAAGGAATGAGAATATCCTCTACCAGCTGGAAAAAGAGACGGAACAAATTCTTCCTTAAATCTTCAAAGAAAATATGCATTCCTTCCAATGCATTTCAGATTTCTGACTTCCAGAACTAAAAGAAAACAGAATCTTTTAAAAGACTTGACATTTGTGGTAATTTGTTATAGTATCCATAGGTAATTAATGCACTTATTTTGGCAAAATGGAAAATGGACTATTGTGAACCAAACTGACTGAGGTGATGAGTTTTAAGAAACACCATATACAGAACTTGAGTACCTAGAAACTGATTTCCCCTGAAGAGTCTGTGTGTAGTAACAGAGAGCTTTTACCGCAGTTGGGAGACTTTCTACTACAGAGTATAGAGTTAATAAAAAACATGGCCTCTGTGGTCAATGTCCCATGGTTAAATTAAATCCCGCAGTTATTTTCTAGTTCAAGACCTCGTGAAAATTACCTACACACTCTGTGCCTAAATTTTTGCTATTTTTTAGTTCTGGAACATTACCTAATCTCTCTCTGCCTCCCAGTTTCCCAGTTTTGAAAATTGGGATGTTAGGTATTACCTGATAACATTGATAAGAAGATTAAATGTGGGGGAAAGGACATGTAGGAAAGCACTTTTAAGAAAATCTGCTACCTAGTAATCAATCAATAAGTTAATATGATTTTATTAATAACAAATCAATTTGTAATAATTATTTATTATAACTATAACAATTATTGATTGCTGAAGACACATGTAAAATATAGGATATGACTTTTTTGAAAATTGGAATGCAACTGAAGGCTTACAAAAAGGAGTGAGTTGGACAGCATAATGCATCATGCTGTAAATTAAATATACACAGAGTACAAGAAATACTTTTTCATTTTTGTTATTGTTATAAAATATTCAATTTAAACTTAAATACTTTGAGGGTTCTATTTTCATGAAATAATCACACATTTGGATGAACTCATGCACAATAAATTTATAGCATGACTTTTCATAATAATAGAAATATTATAAACAAGATAAATAGGGTCAATTTTATTATGGAATATTATGTATCCTTTAAAAATTGAACTCCCAAAGACATTATTCTGGCATAATTAAATGACATATATATATATATATATATATATATATATATAAAGGAAATATGCAAATATGTATTCTGAAAAGGATTATTATAAAATAGCAGTAGCAGATATCACTCAGTGATAGATTTATGGAAAGTATTTCACATAATTTGCATAGTTTTCTACTTTTAAACATTTTTGTTACTTTGAATTTCACTTATTATAATAGAACATTAAACATCTTAATTAATGAACCATAACTCAAATTTTTAAATTTACTTGAGATTCAAAAATACATATTGAATTAAAATGACACATTATTATAAGTAATGTATGATATCTCATAAAAAAGGCAGTGGTTCTCAACCATAACTGTGAAGCAGAATCATTTGGAAACCTGAAACAAAACAAAAATGTGATAATCAAATAACAACAAAAGCCTTCATCCCAGACCCAGGGATCCTGACTCAATTGCTCTGGGATGGGACAGAGACATGCACTTACATTTCCAGTGATCATAATTGGTTCTAGTTTTACTAACATTTGTAATAAAACAGTGAGTCTTCACTAAATAATAGAAACATAACATATTTATAAATCAATTATTTTGTTTGACTCAGTTTTTTTTTTACTATGCATTACAATATTATCCCAGATTTTACTCAGGAAGCTTCATTAAAAGACCAATTGTTATTTTTTAAGATTTTATTTATGTGTTTTTGAGCAAGGGGAAGGGAGGGAGGAAGAGAGGGAGTGAAACATGGATGTAAGCGAGGCACATCAATCTCTAGCCTTCCTCACATGCCCCATGGGGACCAACCCTGCAACCCTGGCATGTACCCCAACTGGGAGTTAAACTGGCCACCATTCAGTTTTTGGAACAACACCCAACAAACTGAACCACATGGGTTCGGGCTCTGATAACTTCTAAGAGCATAATGAATTCCTGAGAGAAAGAAGTTTGAAAACTACTGGCATAGTTCCTAGTTTAGTAATATAATAAAAGCAATTTTGGTATTCCTGGGCTTCCTAGTAAATATAATCTACCATTAAGTTCTCTGAAACTATATGTTATAATGTGGTTCTTGACATGAGTCAGGTAAATACGTGATAAGTGGGAAGATGAGCTGTTTCAAAAGTTATAAACAGGCCACTTGACTATGTATATGTACACATTTCTGAAACACAAATGCAACCAAAATAAGAACATAAGAAAAATCAATATAAACATTTTAAATTATTATATTTAAATAATGTGAACTATATTATTACTTCTTACAAACTATGGTTAACTCATTGATATTTTGAAGTGTCATTATATCCATACCCACTTAACTATTTAACTTTAAAAATTGATATGATTGCTAAATGTTTCCACATTTTCAATGTGCTTTTTCACAGATTATATTGATATAGGAGTCTGGAGACACTTTGGAAAATTATTAGTCCTTAGAGTCAAATAAATTTATTACTCCATTTATATGAAGAAATATGGTTGAGTTCTCGGAAACTTAATTACTCTTATTGAGCAACCCGGAAAAGAGAACATATTATGTCCAAGTTTCTCACCCAAATATACTGTACATTTTTGAAGTAATATATATGGCAAAAGAACTGCCCCTCAAATCAAAACAAGAGTCAAAATTTTGTTATCCCTTACACTTAATTGAAAAAAAAAAGGATGTGACATTAATGCCATTATGTGTACGTGTATTCTTCTTGAAATTCTTTACTTTTCTTCTCTTTCATCTTTCTTTTTTCCTTTTTTCCTAACTTCTAAACTTTTTAACAAATATCCTCTATGTACTAGCCATTCTGTAACCAAAGCAAGATAATCATGCTATCACTGTCTTGGAATTTGGTGTTGGATACATACATTTAATGGGACTACTACAAAACTGGGAGAATATAAGATATTAGGATAACATTGGTAGAACAGGTAACACTCAAGATATTCCTTGAGGCTCCGACACTGACCAGTGTATCTGAGTTGGTTGGGTAGTCCCACAAAGCAAAAGGTTGTCAGCTCGATTCCCAGTCAGGGCACATGCCTAGATTGAGGGTCCATGCAACAGGCAGCTGATCAATATTTCTCTTATGTAGATGTTTTTCTTCTTCTCTCTCCCCCACCTTCCCATCTCTCTTTCTCTCTCTCTCTGTCTTAAAAAAATATTCCTTCAAAATACAGTGTCCATTTGCTAATTGAGATCCAGTTCTTATAATAAATCTCCTCGTGTGTATGTGTGCGTGCGTGCAACCTATCAGTTCTGTTTCTCTGGAGAATCCTGACTAATACAACTCTGGAATGTCAAAGTGATAAATTATGATTGAAGAATGGAAGGATGGTTAGTATAAGTATAGAATAAGAAGTGTAATTATGATTGAAATTAGAAAAAATTGTGAATGGTCATGTTACATAGATTCTTAAACAATGCTAATTTTTAAAAATATTGTAATAAGGAATGTAATTGAAAGACTCTAAGGAAATAAAATACTTATATCTCAATTTCAGAAAGATCCCATTTTGTATGTGAAATGAAATTATTAGAGTGGGTAAGCCAAGACTAACAGAGATAACTGGGTGGGGAGGATCTAAACTGCTTCCATACTCTCTTCTCAACTTTTCTGTACATCTAAATCTACTTCAAAATAAGTTTATTTAAATATATGACCACTTAAATAGTCAGCATTGCAAATTGATTTCAGCCTCAAATACATTTCAAATACATTATTTTGCCTCTATCTTGACTCTCTCCACAATAGTGTATGAAGCCTTCAATTCATCCACTCATTTCTCACCTCTGTTGCTTTTTCATCCTCAGTAGCATTATCCAAAACTGAGTGAGTCTGGATCTCCAGAGAAGCACAAGTTAAGTTAGGATGATACATTAAGAGATTTATTAGTGAAACACCAGTGAGGAAAAAGGTGAGGAGAGTTTTCAGGCCATGATTCTAGCCTGACATCTGTGAAAGACAAGGAGAACATGGAAGAGTTGGCTCAGAAGATTCTCAGACTACAGCACATTTCACCAAAAGCGGTTGCAGCCAAGGCGGTGGGAGTCCTCATGTTATTCTTTAGAGGAGTCACACATCTTTCAGAAATGGACCTGCACTAGTCCCCCATGGAGCCCAGTTTATTGGGTGGGAGTAACCCAAAGGCAGCATGGTCTCATTGAACAAGGAGCTTCTCCATGCTTTTGGAGCCATGCATAGTCTTCATCTCTACCACAGCAATTGTTCTTTGTGTATCTACAGTACAAGCTTCGGCATAACCTGGGAGAGGGGCCGGCTGAACTCAACTCCTTCCTTGATTGCTCAGTGCCTCCTCTGTTGGGCATGCTTTCAGGTAGGCATTGACTTAAGAAGCAATGAACCATAAATGTTGTGTTCACTCCCATATTTCCACCATCTAGCTCTTTCCCAGATTGCTAACTCTTTCCACAACAGCTTATTCCCCTTACCACATACTGATAGGGCTGTCCCTGTCTGAAGGAGACACTGTGGAGTGGAAGTAGTCCAATTCAGTTCACACATGTCTATCAAGCCAACCCAGGCCTGAACACAACCAGTCTATTATTTTCTTTCAACAACAGCTGACTGTAAGGAAACCACAATATTAAGTGTGATTTTATGCAGAGGCATCAGAAAAACAGGGATGGGGGTGTGTGGCCAGACCACTTATTCTGTAACTTATCTGTGCTCCTCAAGTTGCTTCAATACCCAAGAATCCATTTTCATTTGCATTCTCCCTGTTCCTACTGATATATACTCACCAAGTCTTAATAGTTTTTTGGCAACTGATTCTGAATGTCATTTCTATCCTAGGATGGCTTGCTGCTGGGGCTGTCTGATATTATGAACCCAGGATTAATGGTAACCAAGCATAAGTTAGTACTTATTGTTCAAATTCAGGAACTCAGCCTCTACTATTTGCAAGACTTTAAAAAAAAACATATTTTTGAACAATGAGATCTCCAATGCAGCCAAATGACCTTCTTAGAGGTCTGAGCGACTGAGTGGCTTTTCTATTGGGAGTTGCCAGAAACTCCACATTATCCTTATCTGCAACCACTATTTCTATCATCATATGACCTGCAAGATCAATAGGCTCAAGTGGCAAGGCCTCTTTCTATGGAATTTTATTGCTTTGGCCCAGTATTTTATTACATAAAACTGGCCCCTTTCCAAGTCAACTTATAAATGTCAGGGTGATATTCTGCATGTTCAAAATTCAAAGAAGCCTATCAGGTAAGTGTTCTTTCTTGGAGATGGGAAGTGCAACAATATATTGTTTAACTCATAGGGGATATATCGATGTGCCCTAGAATAAGTGAACCTTTAAATCTTTACTAAGGTGAATTTGCCCTGAATCTTTGTATTTTACATTATTGCCTCTGTGACATTCAAGAGTCTAACCAGGACAACTAGAGAACTTCCTATTACTATTTCCTTGTTTAAATAATATATTTTATGATGTTTTAAGATAAGTAACCAGATATGGAATTAATCTGTTATAGTAAAGGCATCATATCTGGAAAAGCTGAACAAATTAGTAGAACACTTGGTTAAATTCACAATAGTCTTTCGGTTGCCACTATGATCAATATTACTGGACAGCAGACCGCGGGATCATAAAAGTTTATAATAAAGAATGTCACCCTCAATTATTTATGTTTTGAAGTATGCCAGGAATCTCTGTCATTTCACCTCAATTATAATATTGTTTTTGATTTTTTACCTTAAGCAGGGGAAAGGAAGTTTCAGAACCTTCCATTTGCTGTTTTTTGTTTGTTTGTGTTTTCATTTTTTAACCATGGCTGTTTTCCTTATGACTGAAAACTAATTTAAGGGTCCAAACCAGATGTTAAATATATACATCTTGATTATGACCTTGGGCCAGTGAAAGTCCACAACAAGTGGCTTTGGGCTAATTGCTGAGACCATGTACTCCATTTATCACCTGTGTCCATATCTCCCTATACTTACTGGGGTGCTGATAGTATTTTGGTTGTGCTGTCTTCATAAGTTTTGCCCTCTGTGTAAAAACCCTTAAAATGAAATGCCTTATTTTTTCCCCAGTGAGTGGTTACTCTGCTGAATGGTTGTGGAGGTTTTTAGATACTAATTTTGGGAAACGGTATCACATATACTTGATATGATATTTTGGTGGTCTTCCTCAATGTGACTTTTCTGTTCAACTCATGTTCTCCAGCCATGAGATTTGGAAACGTATTAGGAACTTATTATTTTCTTTTGAGACAGCTAAAAGTGGACAGGCTCATTAGCTGTTGAACAGCTTTTGTTATATAGATTAAGCAATACTGGTGGTTTATATACTTCATCCCTTGGGACCCCATTGCCTATTAGTTGTTCCCCCTGGATCCCTGTGAGTCATTTCAGCTTTTCCAGTGATAGCAACTGCACACATCTCATCTCTGATGGTTAAATGCTGCCATCAAACTTCTGGTTCTGGGATCTTCTCACTATGGAGACTTAGAAGTCCCTCTACATAACAACTTCTATTATCAACCCTGGCCTACAAAGAACAGATAATAGTACTTTTTAATTATGTCAAGAATTTTTTCATTAGCATACTGTTCGGTGCTTTAAAGAAAGAAGTGTCTTCTGAGCCTTCTAAAGGAACACAGTTAACCAACAGTTCCTCTTATTTTGTGGAATAAATCTTTGTTATCATGGGACCAACCTGAAATTTGACTTCCTTCTCAAAAATATGCCAAGGCATATCTTACATTTGCATCTCATTTACTGTAGGCCACTGTGTGTGTGTGCTTATTTGCCAATGTTTTTGTATAAGAGTCAAGAAAGAAGCCGCTCAAGTAGCATATTAAGACCAGTTCAATGATGTTACATTCTATGTTACATGAAGGTGGTGCATATTAGCACATTTCTTGTATTTACCTTATTCTTTCACTCCACTAAACCAAGATCTATTTCCAGTTATGATTTCCTGGCACTACATGACTATTTTAGTCAAAAGTTGCACCTCTTTTGGTGGCTGATGCCCTTATGCCTGAGACACGTAATGATTGCTGAGTGAGCTGTGCTAAGATGTGATCTAGCTATTAACCTATGTTACTTCACAGAATATGAGAGCTAACTTTGAGGAGGACAGGTAACATTGTTTGGGACACCCATTTCAGTTGAAGATTTTGCATACCTTCAATGCCTGGGCAGCCTTCTATCCTAATGTAAGAGGTTTTAGAAATGAAGTTCTCCAGCATGTCCAACCTGAAGTTCCCATCTCAGTTGTCAGGTTCTGAGAGGGTCTAGCAGAACCTCAGTGAAGGAGGATTTTCAGAGAAGTGACTAAGCCTATGCCCTGTTTTAGTCAACAGGATACTGGGTATCTTTAGATCCTCTTCTAGAAGACATGAAACTTTTACTGAACTTCTGATTTTCATGTAATTTGCTGATTTGATGTTTGGCTGGCTTGTGCTTGGTATTTTCTTCTCTGAGAGTATCCATCAATGGCACTTAACAGAAACCAAGCAACCAGTGCTAGCATACTCACACTAACTTAACTAACTTAAATTGTCTTCATATACTATCAAAGAAAGTATCACATCTACATCATATATTATTATTGCACTTTCTTCCATTAATTACATCTTAAAGGAAGCACATATATTTAGTTATAAAAAGTTAAGCATAAGTAAGTTATACTTAGTTCTAAGAAAAATGCAAGAAGTGCCATTTTTGGCATCCTTGATATATTGCAAAATGTATCTTTATTTTCTGTGCTAGAAATAAATACAAATCTGATAAGCCACTCCATTTTTATAAAATCTTTAGTGCCTCCCCTAACACACACTCTAAGATGGGGTCTAAAGCCCTTAATATGACTTGTACTACTAGGTATAGTCTGGCACCTGCTTACTACAGCCTCACCTCCTATTACTTGCTATGATTCTGTCTCACCAAGTCCTGAGTGTTCTTTTAAAAAGAAAAAAAAAAAACAAACCCTGACCAGTGTGGCTCAGGTTGGGCATTGTTCTGCAAAGGTAAAGTCTGCCAGTTTGATTCCTGGTCAAGGCATATACCTGGGCTGCCAGTTCAGTGTCTGGTTGGGGCATGTATGAGAGGTAACTGATTGATATTTCTTTCTCACATCAATGTTTGTCTTCCTCTCTTTCTCCCTCACTTCTTCACTCTCTGAAAATAATCTTTCAAAAGAAAAATAAATTTAGTTTACAAGCTTTTAAAAGGTTCCAACATAGAGAGAAAAGAAAATCCAAACTTCTTGTCATAACCTTAAATGCCTTACATACCCTGATTCTCCACTTGTCTCTGCTCTGCATTTTCTCCTGATTCATTCTGTAACTACCACACAAATATTACAGTTTCTCAAACCAATTAAGCTTGTTTTTCCTCAGGGCGTTCGCATTTTCTTTCTTAACACCTCAAGCTCTTGGGTGGAATGTTCTCAAAGGTCCAGTGGAGCTCAAAATTCAGTTTCTCAGAGAAAATAATTTGTGATAATTGTGTTTAATGTAGACTCCCTAACCTACTTTCATTTCCTTTACACAAAACAATACCATAAGCGGTATTTACCTGCTGTATGTGTATATTTGAGTGTGCCTCTGGAACCACAAAACCCACTCAAGATGCTCAAGATGGTCCTGTCAAGTTTGACAAGATTCTGTTGTGTTTTCCAGAAACAATAGGTGCCCCCAAACCACAAGTTCTGTAGCTAAAGCATGCACAGAGGAGAGAGCTTTGACCTCCAGCTGCACCAGAAACTGAAGCCTCACCCATATGGAACCAAAGGACCAGGCCATAACCAGAACTTGAACGTTGAACACTTCAAAAGCTAAGGGTACATTGTCCAGGAAGATCTGGTGTAGACGCTCCTTTAGCATAGATGGCTAAGTTCTGAGGTCCTCCACTTAAATCTTGCCCTACCAGCACATCTGCATGCCTGATATCCCTAGTCTCATAAAAATCCTTGATATGGTCCAGTGAGCAAGGTGGATTTGAGGATTACATCTGCCATCTTCTTGGTTGGAGCCTTCTATCAACAAACCTTCCCTTACTCTAAACTCTGATGTTTGGAGTTTTGACCTTTCAAAGCATTGACATAAGGACTTGGGACAGGCAACACCTGTATATACATGTATGATTATATGTGTGCACACACATATACACAAAAACATATATTCTGCCTTTCCTCTTTAGCATGTAAATTCATTGAGGCCATAAGGGTAGGTATCTTGATGGCATCATTCACTATCATACATTCTTGGACTAACATAGTGGCACTTAATATAATATTAGATTAAAAAATAAAAATTGATGGTGTATCTAAATTCCTCTCTCTCTAAAAAATGAAAATTAAGGCTGTATTCAAATTCTTCTCTCTACACAGTACAACATCTATTGTGTCACCATGCATAGAGGTTATTTTACTTCAAGTGTGATCATAAAAATATTAAAGTTGCCCTGCCTGGTGTAGCTCAGTGGATTGAGCACGGGCTGGGAACCAAAGTGTCCCAGGTTCGATTCCCAGCCAGGGTACATTCCTGGGTTGCAGGTCATAACCCCCAGCAACTGCACATTGATGTCTCTCTCTCTCTCTCTCTCTCTCCCTTCCTTCCCTCCCTAAAAATAAATAAATAAAATCTTTAAAAAAAAGTTATCATATATTGAGAGTTTATATTTTATATTTCTGCTTAACTGCCAGCTGAATCATTATGATTTTAAATCAATAAGGAGCTTTATGAGGTAAAAAAATGACTCAAATTTTAAACTGTGTAATCAAATTAGTACAACTAAAAGTTTATTGATTCAAATCAGTTTATTACATAGTTGTTTATAAGAAAAGTGTATTCCAAACATTTAGTGATTTTTTCATTAATTTATAAAATTAGTCAAATGGATCTTATTAAAAGAAAAAAAGTCCTGGTTAATAAGGAGTAGATGGTTATTTTGATGATAAACATCAAAATACCCAGTCAAGAGAACAGATGGTTCATTAACAGAAACAAATGTTTCCTTTATTAAATATATCTTCAAACTATTAATGTGAATTTTATCCTAATTTAGTAAAAATTGTATCCTTCCTAACAGTGGGGTAAATTGGCAAGCTATGCATTCGGAAGTCTTTTGCCGACTCGAGAAGGCTACATCTGTTGGTGCTCTCGTGATCTTATTCAGAAAGATTATCTCACAACAGATGTTCATGAGTATTTTTGACAAATAAAAACTATGATAGCATAATATATACTTGTACCAAAAATTTAAGCCACAAAATTTATAATAAATTGCTTATATATATATATATATATATATATCTGAAATATCAATATCATGTTCCACCATCCCCAAATATTTTAGAATGTATTTCCCACAAATAAGGTTATTTTTCTACATAACTAAAAGTATACAAAAATCAATAAATTATTAAATATTACATCCACCTAATACTCAGACACAACTCATACTTTGTCAACTTTTGTAATGATGCCTTTTAAAGAAGAATACCCTTGACTAGAATCAAGTTTTGCTTTTGTTTATCATTTCTATCTGGTCTTCTTCAATCTAAAAAAAATTCTCTATCTTTATTTAAATTATATGACCTTAAAGTCATAAATGGTTGAAGATTATATGTGATCTACTTTTAGAAAGCCTTTCTATTTGGTTTGTCTAATTTTTTAATTATTACTTTTAGATTAGGCATATTTGGCAGGGAAATCACAGAAAAGAGGATATTTTTATTTATTGCATCTTATTAGTTGGTGTACATTTTTTGTTAGTCACATGACTAGGGATATTAACTTTGTTTGTTTGATTAAGGTATGTGTGTCAGTCTTCTCCATTGTAAAATTGTTCTTTTACCCTTTGCCATTAATAAATAACTTTGAAGTCATGTAATATATCATGGTTGTCATCAAAACTTTAGTATTTATAGACTTTAGGAATCCTATTATTTGTGGTGTATAATTACCCATTAGTATCATTATTTATTTCACAATGAAAGTGTTCTGTTTTTTGCAGTGCAAGTCTCTCAGAATTAGCTTCTGTGTCTTTGATATTCCCTCATCTTTCTTTGAGAATTGTCTTGATTTCTTGCATAAAGGATATTCTGCGAAATATCTTTCTCTAGCTCAGTCTTCAAATGAACAAAAAACTTAGGTTACATTGAAACTGATATTTGAAAATCAGTATCTAGATTCTATGGATGCCCATTGCTCTCAGGTTGTCACAGCTCCCAGGTCCTCGAAGTAAACAAAGCTAGAGAAACTTTTGGATGGTGTGTATGCACACACATAATCATGTTTGTCTATTTATATCAGTGTTGTCCAATAGAACTCCCCATGATTATTTAGAATATGTGCATCTATAAATAGGTAAAGTGTAGCAATAGAGATGGAAATTAATATAAACAAAAATAAGTAGATATAATTACATATGTAGATACGCTTATGTAGATAGATAAGCATGTCCCTTCATCATCTTGTCAGTGGTATAATGATAAGATATGCCATTAGGAGGCACTGGAGACACACTTAAGGACAAGAGCTTTTCACCTGGATTCCAGTGAGCTTCTCCCTTTTTCCTTTCTGTGGTGCTGGGAAAACCTGTGAAACTCATTCCCAGCAGTTTCAATGGTATGGGAAGGGAATTGAGTGGCCGGTGGCTACCTAGATCTGAGCTGAGTGACACTTCTGTAGGAAGCTTTTCTCTACCTTGAGAAAATGTGTCATATAGAAGCCGGTTCTTCAATGTACACCAGAAAACAAAAGGTCTGTAGACCAGATCTGAATGTAGTGTAACCCCTGTGGCAGAGTTTCACCAGTTAGCATGCAGGCCAGTGAGATAATAACAGTGTTTCTTGTAAATCTTGGGTATTTGGGGATTTTTTAAAATATTTTTTTGCTCTTAATTTTTTAAATTACTTTATTGTTGTTCAATTACAGTTGTCTGTTGAAAATATTAACAAACTAAAAGCAGACTCATATAGTTGTATTGTAAACCCTGATATTTTTTTCCCCCTTTTGTAAGGCAAGTGCCTGATTTAAGCTTTGGTTGCCAAGGGATCCATGACAAAGAAGCATCCATTTCAAAGAGCGCCTTCTCCAATGAACACATGGACAGCCAGCCACAGCACTAAACAGTCAGGACAGCTTCCCAAACCAAGGCTCCTTTGGCTGATTTCAGTAACTGACTTTTAGGCTATTTGTTTTTTCTCATCTTGGCTTTCAATTACCAGTCATATGTTTTAAATTCACTAATAAAGAGTGAATTTCCCCAACCTGGGAAACCCTAGACATCCAGCCTTGACCACAATAAAAGATCCCCAGACCTTGATCTCATGGTTGAACACTCTCTCTCTTTCCCCCACCAATCCCTCTCACCTATAGTGTATGTGGCTTGCTTAGTATGCTCAAGGCCTGAAAGTAATAATCTCTTTTTTTCCTCAGTTTCCTGATGGTTATTGCTGCAGCACACCTTACAATCACATAATAACCACAAAGGTTTGTCCGCTTATAACACTGGTTTAGAAAGGTGAGATGTTTATTGGGAAGCTCCCCAGGGCCCAGGTGAGTATTCTGAAGGCTTTTTCACTCCATAGCTTTACTAACCACAGGTTGAGGTCAACACAAAACAAATTTTCATTTATCATCTCTGTTTGCTTTGTTAATCTATGTTTAATTTTTACCCATTTTACTATCTTTGAGATGATTATATATATATCTACACATAATCATATATACATATCTCCTTCCTGATAAGAATATATATATACGTTCCTGATGAGAAAACTGATTCCTTAGAATCAGATTGAATTATATTATACTAGCTAAACATAATTATCTATCATGATAAATTTGATAATATAGCATGTTTTATTTGAAATAATTTCATATATCATATGATATTATCTAATATGTCATATTTTATATGACATTATCTTTTATGATGTAATTTAACAATCAATAAAAGTAAAATTAGAATTTTATTATGGAAAGTGAAACATTTGCATTCATGTTAAATACTCTCATTCCCAATAGGCTTACTTTTTCGTTCTTTTACCAATAGCTTACCCACTGCTGAACTATGGTCTACTTTCATTTTGATACAGTGTTTATGTGTCAGTGATTAACATGCTACTTCTGAAGCAACAGATTTGAAGCAATGATATTTTGAACCCAAGTCATCTCCTGTAATTAGTTAAAATATACTCACAATTATTCAGTATAATTTTCAACCTAGAAACCCTGTCTGAAAAATAAAAAGCTATGACAAGCTATAGTATGAAAACATTTTAATATTACCTACTATTTATCATTAAAAATGTTATAATAGGTTTTCATTTTGAACATCTATAGTTTATTATAATTACTTATGTTTACATCTTTCTCACTTTTATTTAGATTAATAGTAAGTAGGTGGTTCCCATTTTCTTAGTTTGACAGGCTTCTTAAGTCATAAAGTCACACTTGACATTAGCTTGTCTAGTTTATAGTGAGGTATATAAAGGGATAATGGTAATCTTTGGAACAATTAGTATTTTCCATAATATTATAATGAGTAAAACTAAAAAAAATCTATCAAATATATTTGGCTTGTGGTTCATTTTAGATCTCAGATTTTGGAAACTATAATTAATTATTAATTTTTCACTTATTTAACAAAACTTTCTTTGAAAGAAATAAACATTATTATTATACACTGAGAAAATCAGTTGATATGTTTTAACTTCTAGAAGATTTTATTTATTTACTTTTAGAGAGAAGGAATAGGAGAAAGAAAGAAGGGGAGAGAAATATCAGTGTGTGATTGCCTCTTGTGAGCCCCCAACTGGAGACCTAGTCCACAACGCAGGCACGTGCCCTGACTGGGAATCTAACCAATGACCCCTTGCTTCGCAGGTCAGCACTCAATCCAGTCAGCCACACTAGCCAGGGCAATATGTTTTAATTTTTTATATGTTTTTGTTATGGGATTTTACTATATAAATTGGAGATTAGAGAACTAAACTTGTTAATTTCTAGACTAGAAATCCTCTTGCAGTTTCTGTTCAGTCAGCTTTATTTTTTTATTTATGAACACATAATTCATGGAATTAGAATTTTTCACGGAGGCTGTGATTTTGCCAAGCTAGTGGATAGGAACTGTATCTTCTTTTTTAGTTGGTATGAAACAAACAACAGAAAGGAAAGCTGACAGAATTTCAAAAGTGTCAATCAAATAGCAATTGCAAAGTTGAAAGCACAAGGCAGTGGCATTCCCGGCAAATTGACAATACCTACAGCTCTTGATAGAAATCACTCTGAATCTGAGTGACTAGCACAGGATGATGTATGACAGCTAGTTTATACAAGAGACTAAAGAAGGCAGTAAGAGTAATGTGCACATTTTAAAGACTAAGGAAGGAATAGACCATAAGGTAAGGGGATAGCCATCTACTCTTTCTTGCAACTGCCATAATAACATCTTCCCCTTTTATTTAAACTCCTTTCTTATATTATCTAAAACAAATAAGCCTGAGACAAAAAAATAATAAAATAATTAACTGGGTAATAGTTTTCTTAGTTATTTATCTCCTTCTTTTACAGTAAGCAATTAGTTAGTTATTAACAAAGGCAGCAAATGGAATCAGACATTAAGCCTGATTAAGTAGGGAGCTGCGTTGGACATTAAGTCTGATTGACTAGGCAGGAAGAGGCAGCTTCACGGACTCCCCAGTGGACAGCTGCATTCTTCTCTATACAAACGCTAATCCCCAAACAGACACTAATTCCCAAACCTGCAAGTGGGCAGGGAGTACTGGTTTTCCAATCTCCTCGATCTCCCTGGGGGGGAACACAGAGCTTGTTAGCTGGGATTACTGAGGGAGGTGGGAAGAAAACAGAAAAGGGAAAGTCCTCTGTTGAGGTGTGCTGCAGTGGGAGCCAAAATAACAGCATAAAAGGGAGGAGTCTAGCTTGGGAAAAGAATCAAATAGGATAAGGGGACCAAATCCTGGAAGTTCTAGGAGAGGATTGAATGGAGGGAGGGCTCAGCACAAACCTACAAAGAATTAGAAGATTGTTTAGTTTGAAGAAAGCTCACCCCTTCCTAAACCCAAAGAAATATAATCTAAGGTTAACAAAAGCCTGGGGTTTGTTCATTTGCATGCTGTCTTTTCATAGTAGCCACACAGGCCTGGCAGCTGTGTGGGCCGAAGCTTGGGCCAAAGCACAGACCAGTCAGTCTTGGCACCAAGTCTTGGTGGCAGATGTGCAGATGGGGAAGTGAGACAGTGAAATTTTGCATCTCTGGGTCTTGGCCCTTCTGGGCGCAGGTGTAAGTCTGTGGCTCCAGAGGCTGGTATTCTTCCACAGAGAGATGGAATTGAGCCACCTGGTTGTGCATGAGACATTGGGCACCTAGAACAGTCCTTTGTTTTCACTTCAGTCAATCTTGTCACTGTGTCTCAAGTCCTATATGTGAGTCCTGGAATGTTTTCTTGCAACTCCATGGAAGAATCCTATATCCACCAGCAACAGCAACACTTCTAATGGTTTATTTAATTATTTATTAATTATCTCCTTCTACTACCATGTAATCCCCAAAGTGTTTGATTCACTCAGTGCCATATCCTCCAGTAGTAAAAAAATGACTTTGTATTTAGTAGACACTCAATAAACTTATTTGATTGGGTGTGAGGTAAGCCAAAGATGCAATTGTGCTCAATTATCAAATTGTTTAACTGAAGCCATACCAGTGGTCTCATTTAAATTTTGAAGATGATATAAAAACAGTGAATGAAAATTTAGTTTCCACCAAAGTTGCTGAAAATTTATAATTAAGGTATTAGCATATCTCATTATTATCCTATTATATGTCATATTAAATTTGTTAATGATTCCATTTTGGAACTGTAGGTTTAAGTGTCAAATGTATCACTCTTTCAATGTAAAATCTTATACAGAACAAAATATCTATGTCTTGGATTCATGGAGGACTAAAATTCTCTGTTTAACTTCAGTCAGGCAGGATAATATTTTTAATACAGACCTATGGACTGTGAGCAGAGTGGTATTATTTTCATTCAATATCATAAAAAGTGACATTTATGCACCACAAATTTAATGAAAAAGAACATTGTCATTTTCTTTGAAGATACTTTCTTGACATAATCCATCTGACATGCAACTATTAGCTTTATTTTTTTAATTCTTCTTTCACATCCCTTTATGTTTGCATCCATAGATAATTCTTTGTACTTCATGTATATGGTGCGTGTGTATGTATGAGAGAGGGGGTTGGAGAGAGATTGATTTATTTTTAGAAATTAGCTCAAATGATGATTGTGGGGACAGGCAAGTTTGAAATCTGTAGAGCTGACCAGCAGGCAGGAAGTTCTAAGGAGCTGATGTTGGGAGCTTGAGTTTGAATGAAGTCCATAAGGAAACATGTTGGAAGCTGAAGCATGACTTCTATGTTGTAGTTCCAAGAAGAAATTCTCTTACTTCAGGGAATCTAAGTCTTTGCTCTTTAAAGGCCTTTAACTGATTAAATGAAGTCCATATGCATTGTGGAGGACAATCTATTTCATTCAAATTTTACTATTTTAAATATTAATCACACCAAAAACATACCTCCACAATATTACCAAAGCTGGTGTTTGAACAA
Organism: Phyllostomus discolor; assembly: GCF_004126475.2. Lineage (NCBI taxonomy): Eukaryota > Metazoa > Chordata > Mammalia > Chiroptera > Phyllostomidae > Phyllostomus > Phyllostomus discolor. The sequence continues at coordinate 38,953,045 of NC_040903.2, forward strand.
CTGGGCACCATATCTTAGCCAAGCTGACACAAAAAGTTAACCATCAAATGCCAGACATTATCAATTTGACATCCATACCCTTTCCCTCAAACTTAATCTCCAGATGAAAACAATAACAAAGCCACACTTCTGCTTAGCATGATGAAAGTATCTTGCTCTCTACTTTAAACTCATTAATCTCCTCCTCAGAAGAGGATGCCAACTCCTTAGATGATGTTTATGCTTCTCCTTGATGCCTTGTACCTTAAATACTATGATGTAAAGTTAATGTGTGTTATGTACGATAAGGGGATAAGAAAGGGAAGAAAACAATAATGACAACACATGTAAAATAGGACTCACACAAAATAGGAAAAATACTAATAACAATTACTGGTTTTGTTTCTTCAACTAGTCATTCTCTGTAGCTGGTATTTAAAATTACTTTCTTCCACTGTCTATTCTCCCATTCTGTATTCCCTTTGTACTCAGCTAGCTGGTTATAATTAGTTTTTTAGTGTTTCTACTGCTGTATTTTTTTTTTACTGTGGCAAGCATGTTGAAATTAAACCCACCCTCTTAAAACCTTTTAAATATATAATATAGTAGTGTTAACTACAGGAGGTGTTACGATGTACTGCATATCTCTAGAAGTTATTCATCTTATGTAACTAAAATTTTTTTCTCATCAAACAACTCCCCATTGTCCTTTCCCCAGGCACTAACACCACCATTATGTTCTCTGCTCCTAATACTTTGACTAATTGGGATGCCTCATATAAGTGGAATCATTTTTTCCTTATGTCACTGGCTTTTTTCACTTTACAAAATGTCCTCCAAATTCATACATGTTGTTGTATGTGACAAGATATCCTCCCTTTTAAAGGTTGAATAATGTCCCACTGTATATACCACATAAATAAATCTGTATATACCACATTTTCTGTATTATTCATCTATTGATGGACATTTAGGTTGATTCCATATCTTAGCTATTATGAACGATGCTGCAACATACACGGGAGTGCAGATATCTCTCCAAGATCCTGATTGTAATTCTTATGGATATATAGCCAGGTGTGGAAATGATAGATCATATGAAATAAGAACTGGCATATAGACCAAAGGAACAAAGTGCCTGTAACAATCCCACACAGAAATGGTCAACTGGTCTTCGGTGAAGGGCCAAGAATACACACAGGGGAAATGACTGTCTTTTCAATAGATGGTGAGAAAACTGGAAATTTGCATGCAAACGAATTATTTTTTCTCTTACACCATCCATAAAAATTAACACAAAATCGATTAAAGACTTAAATAAATAAATTGGTACAGCCACTATGGAAAATAGTATGGAAGCTCCTCAAAAAATTAAGAATAAAATTAACATAGGACCCAGGAAATCATCTCCTGAGTACCAGTATCTACCTGAAAAATTTGAAAACATTCATTCACAAGGATATATGCACTCTTATGATCATTGCAGCATTTGTCACAGTGGCCAAGACAGGGAAACAACAGATGTGTCCTTCAATAGATTAGTGGATAAAGAAGATGTGGTACATATATACAATGTAATACTATTCAGCCATAAAAAGATGAAATACTGCCATTTGCAGCAACATGGATAAAAATTGAGAATATCATGCTAAGGAAAATGATATAGAAAAGCTAAGAACCATATAATTTCACTCACATGGGAAATACAACTGAATGAACAAAAAGATAAAAATTCATGGACATAGATGACAACATTGTGATTATTAGGGGAAAGGGAGGTCAGAAATAGTAAAGGATAAAGGGGGTCAAATATATGGGGATGGAAGATTTGACTTTGGGTGGTGGACACACAATGCAATAAACAGAGGATATATCATACCTCTACAATTTATTAAGCAATGTCAACCCAATATATTTAATGAAAAGAGACCTTAATCTTAAAACTCTTAGAAAAAATATGGGGCAAAAGATTCTTAACATTTGTCTTGGCAATGGTTTATTGGACATGATTCCAAAAGCACAAGCAACCGAAGCAAACATAGACCAGTAGGACTACATCAAAGTAAAAACTTTCTTCACAGCAAAGGAACAAAATGTATAAAATAAAAAAGCAGCATACAGCATGAGAAAAAAAAGGCAAACCATATATCTAATAGTAATTAATATCCAAAATTTTTAAAGTACTCCTATAACTAACCAATATTAGAAAACAAACACATATATGAGTAAAGGACTTGAATAGACATTTATTCAAAGAGGAAATGCCAATGGCCAACAGGTATATGAAAATGTGCTCAACATCCCAAATCATCAGGAAAATGCAAATCAAAAGCCCAATGAAATGTGACCTCACACCCGTTAAGATGCTATTTTTTTAAAGGTAAGTGCTGATAAGGAAGAAGAGAAATCAGAATACTTGTGTACAGTTAGTAGAAATATAAAAAGGTGCAGCTACTATGAACAGTACGGAGGTCCCTCAAAAAATTAAAAAAATACCAAATGGTCATAGCTTTTACCTGGTGGTGCGATTCAAACTTTTATTTTTAATAGATCTAGACTATTAATTTTCCTGTCATAATTGGGTCATTGCAATTTTCCATTAACTTTAATCATAAGACATGGTAATATTAAGAGATGCCCCAACTCCTTTTTTAAAAATAACTTCTTAAAAGATTTTACTTCTTTATTTTCCAAAAGGGGAGGGAGGGACAAAGAGGGGGAAAGAAACATTAATATGTGGTTGCCTATTGAGCACCCCTACTGGGGACCTGGCCCTCAACCCAAGCCTATGCCCTGGCTGGGAATTGAAGAGGAGACTTTTTGGTTCACATTCCAACACTTACTCCACTGAGCCACACAAGCCAGTGCCCCACTCTTCTCCTTGATTACAAACATATTCATCTATATTTATTTTGTAATAGAAGTACAATTTCCCCTTACCAGTAAAGGTCAACCATCCCAGCTAGAAAAATTGTCATGGTCTCTTCCTATTATACACTCCAGAGATGTGCAAATAACCACATGACATGATTCGATCTGAATTAAAACTAATGACTACATGGTCTCCATAAGCCCTTGTTCTAATGGTTGGACCACAGTGATGTTTTGGGGTGTCTGTAATCAGTGTCAATCAGAACAAGAGTCCAGTAGTTCTGAAAAGTTTTATTTTTTCCCCAAACCACATTCTGTGAAAGTCCACAGTTCTTTTTTGGGAGGGCTGGAGGCAAGATTAACAGAGTAGCAGGGTCCTTCTTATAAGAATTTATCTTCCTATAAGAATTCACAAGATTCTGGGTCTGTAAACTAACTCAATATTGAACATTGAGTGAAGAGCTGCTGACTGTTCTTATGATTCTAGTTGGAGTTCTGTTCACTTGACCTAAAAACCTTTCACTCATGCTTATATGAATTACATAAACACTTCGTAGACTATCTTGTTTGTGACAACATGATTGACTAGCCAATACCACAAGTCACTGCAAGTCAGAATATTAGGTTACTGATTTGACTATGTCATCTGTTAAGGTAACCATGTCCACCTTGCCTTCAGCAATTAAGTGCAGCCACTTGGTTCCTTAAACCCTGGGATCCAAATATACCCAATGCATTTAGGTTTCCCAATTCAGAAGTAGTAGTTCTCACTTTAATTTATGATGTGCAGAAAGGAGTGAATAACAAAGAAACTCGTATAGCTAAGATAATTTAGTCAAAATGTTTGGAAAATTAATAACTATTCATTGTGGTGTAGTTTAAGATTTAAAGTAAGATAGTAAAATAAAATTATACTTACATGGCATTCTATATGATAATCAATAATTCCTATAACAATATAATATTTAATATTTAAATATTCTGTGGTCTGAGGTGTGATATTTAGCATGTATGTTATCTCCACAGTTGTAGGCCATGGAAACAAACTAAATTTCACAGGGGTTAATGGCCAGAGTCAGAAAGAATTTCATACTGGACCACATGAAATGTCTGATGAAAAGTAGGACCCTGTCTCCTTAGAGTCTACATTTTAGTAGTCTGTAATCATTTCATGTGGTTAATAGGAATGGTTTATGTTGCTAGAATATTTTTTTAGCTGAAAAACAAAACTTTCATAAATTACAGACCATTTTAAAATAACATATATTCAGTGCATGCATACAGTAGGTGATATTGTTGGTTAAAAACAAAACTTTTCTGCTTATAATCATTATTTAATATCATCTTAATTTTCATGCATATTGGCAATGGAGTACATTATTATACTTACACGGGACAGAGACCTTTTCAATACTTATAAATCAAAGAGAGTTAATGTCAGAGTGATATTTCATGAAATGTATTACCACAGGGGAGTCCAACCATATTTCATTTTCAAGTAGCAACACTGAGTATCCTAATCCCTGGCTGTCCCAAACCACTATCAAGGTATTCTGTCATCTGTTTTCACTAGCAATCTGTCTGCTTCTCTTCTTTGTCCTTCACACATTCCTTTGTTCTCTTTCTTGGTTTCCTCACAAACACTAGCAGATTTTAACTTACTTACAAGTCTCATAAAAATCTACCTAAATATCACTACTGCAAACACTTTTAATGGAAGTTGAGATCACTAAGACTTGAGCACCTTATACCTTTATAATTATAGTAATATCACTATAATTACTTACCTAAAATATTTGCTCTGTTTCATATCTAATGCTATGCTAGTGCCTGTTCTTTTATTGCCTGATAAAATGGTAATTTTACTATATCACAAATTAGAAGAAATGATAGAACTGAAAAATGTATTTGATAATGATGGTAAAGACAATATTGCCTTAGGCATATTTTCACAAATATGGCATCATCATAAACATGATTTTTAAATATACAAATAACATATAAATACTATGTATATACATGGCAATATATTTCATACTCTCTTCTGAGCTTGATGAAATGTATAGAACCATCTCCTTTTCTATGTAATGTAAAATAATCAGTTCTTCCATATGTATTAAGAATGTGCTTCTTCTATAAACATGTAAGGAAAAATTTTCCTTTAGGTATAATTTTGCTACATTTCATGAGTTTATAATATATGTAAGCCTACCATTCTTATTTAAGTTTAGACATCTTATAATTATTGTAATCTTTGAAATTTTGGATATTTAGAATTTAGATATTTAGAATGGTGTGTTTTTTTTGAAATTCCATGAGACTTACTTTATCATATTTAGATCCCATTTTCTAAATATCCCTTATGTGTTTACTTTTAAAAAGTAGACCTTGCAGGTACCATAGTCTACAGGTACGAATTGTGTCCAGCTTCTTTATTGTGTCATTAAAATCTCTTATTATTTTTCAATTTTTATAAGGAAGCATGTTGTGTATGCATTTTGTTTTTCAGTCCCTGTTAGTATATTTAATATGTGATTTTAATAAAAATATTTCAGTAGAAAAGGATGAAACTCCCTTATATTGAATTGAGTAGGGAAATAAGTAAAACAATTGAAAAAATTCAGACTAGAGTTTTAGATTTAAGAAGAAAAAAATGAAAGCTATCCTATATTCTTTCAGATTTAAGTTTTTTAAAAATTTATTTATTTTTAGAGAGGGAAGAGAAGGAGAGAGAGAGAGAGAGAGAGAGAGAGAGGAACATCAATGTGCGGTTGCTGGGGGCCATGGCCTGCAACCCAGACATGTGCCCTGACTGGGAATCAAACCTGCGATGCTTTGGTTCACAGCCCACGCTCAATCCACTGAGCTATGCCATCCAGGGCCAGATTTAAAATTTTTGATTTTTTACATATAATTTCCAGTAATGTCACAAATATTTAACATATATTTACTACATTAAAATTTTGTGACCCCAAACAGAAATTGAAATGTATAAAATAGAAATGCATATATTTTGTATTTTTTCTGTGAATATACATCTATGATTACAATTTGCTAATTATATTAATTAATAGACTGAAAGTAATACATAAAGAAAATTTACAAAAAGATCTGGTCCCAACCTTATGGAAACTAAATTGTTATTTAAATTTAAAATAGACCATGGCTCATTCTTGAATTTTGCTCAATTACACATATGGTATTCTGCTTTATAGGTATAATCTTAGAGAAAAAATATTATATTACATTCGAATATAAACTAATTGGTGAGTAAAGGTAATATAGTTATTGAAAATGAAAACTCCTTACACTTCTCAGGAGCTACCCCCAGATGTGTCTGTGTTACTGTCATTGTGTTTCGATACAATGAATTTTTTTAAATTGTATTACCACTATAATATTTGTAAGTTGTCTTTTAATGAAATGTTTTCAAAGAGTGAAATGTACATCTGAGCCATAGGGACTATTAATGGTGTTAGTCTAACTAGTAAATTACCAATTGATAAATATTAATAATAAAATTATAGCATTACTAGAAAAGCTATTTGAAATATTAGAGGTTTTGCTTTAAGGAATAATTTAGAAGCTTAAGATGAACAAATAGTCTAATGCTCTTTATTTTCTTCCTTTGTTGTTAAACTGCCACTCTATTATTAATGTATATATAATTGTTGCCTTCTCTACATTATCTTATATTTTTTATTAAAGTATTTTCCTCCTTAATTTTAAGTGCTAACATGTTGGTCTTTCCACAATATTGCAATGTGGTAACATTTTCCAAACAAGCATAAAGCTCTCATTTATCTGAAGGTTAAAAAACAAACAAGCAAACCAACTCTATATTTGTATTGAAAATTAGTAATTAAAATATCTCCCTTTGTCAAAGTACTGTTTTGAGAGCAAGCATTTTGTCAGTTAAGTTTTATAAATTAATGGGCTCTTTAAGTTCTGCAGTCTTAACAAGTTTGAAAGAAAAATGCTGAAACTATGGTCCATTTTGGGGGGAGGACACATATTTAGAGACTGAAATCAATTTTCTGATACAGTAACACTCCATTTCCTGAAGTATCATACTTTTAAATACATACTTAAATTTTTATATTTTATGTTTTGGGTTGGAACATCTTTTAAAAATATTAATGTATGAAATTATAATAAGAGCTTTTAGTGTAATTACCTCGATCCCATATTGAGTGTGTGTAATGTCTTTATTGAGAACATAGAGTTTTTTTTAGTCCAATGGGCTGTTTAAGCACTTACTATGTTAGTATGTGACACTAAGCATGTTATCTTATTTTTCAGTACCAGAGTCTTTTAATCTATGAAATAAGATTATATACTTATTGTACCTGAGATCGTGAACTGAGGTTTATAGGAATTTGTGAGATAATCACCTATAAATCACTTAGAAAAATCTCTAGCACTTTATAAGCAATCAGTAATCTTTCACTATACTACCATAAGTTCAGGCATTTTGTTCTTCCTTTACAGATATACTGGGCATAATTATCTACTTTTCAAATAAAATAATGAAAATAAAAGAGACAAAATACAAAGCTCAATGATGCTTTTCTTCGATGTAATATGTGAAATGATGCTCAGAAATCTTGTCTCTCTCTAAAATGTAAAAGTTAAAACTGGTATGCATAGTTTAAGTTGTTATCTATCTTAATAAGATATTAAACTTCTTTACCTTATAATGCAATTTCATTATAATTGGCATATTATAGGAAAATATATTTGTAGACTCTTAGAAAGAAAGAAACCAATGTCTAGAGCTTCATCAATTCAAGAGTCTACTAACAAACACTTCATATGAGGTTGCTACTTGCCAGATAGCATGTTAGGTATTAGGGATACCAAATTGACTAAGAAATCATGGCTCCTTTAACAAGCAATTTCACTCAACCTCAAAGTGTGAAGAAATTTTTTAAGAATAATAAAATGAAAAAAAAATACAATAGTTTTACAGACAACTATTGTTCTACTTATTTTCCCCCAAAATTGTGCTCAGTGATTTAGTATTTTTGATAGTGATTTTTTAGACATGGTTGGAATAATGTTCCCCATGAAGTCTTGTTTGACCTTCAGCATGTAATATCTTTCTCTGAACAGTCCAGAACATGCTTTAACATCCTCAGTAGAAAACCAGAGCCTACCTTGTCTGCTTCATTAATATGTTCATTGTTTTTACCTTTATTAGAGTGCATCATATTCTGTAATTTGTTTGTCACTTCTCAAGGGTTATGAGCTTCTTGGCAGCAAGTCCTTTGTCTTTTTGTTTTCTAGGTCCCAGTTTCCATAGTGCACATGGTGGTATAGTGTGTATGTGTGTGTGTGTGTGTGTGTGTGTTGGGAGAACAGGGGTGGAGTGAAGATAACTTGTCCATAATATAATATATCTAGAAATATCCTCTAAATATAGGCAAGGAGCAGGCAGAGATAGTAATTAGAAGCCAGGCCAAATGCAGTTTGTAATGAACCTTGCATCGTAGCTCCAAAGAAGGAATGAAATAATAGAGAGAAAAAAATTACTCTGTGACTGCTCATAGACCTGGTGGTCTTCCTTTCCATAAAGGGCTGCTGAATCAATAAATGTGTAATGTTAATGTAATGCCAATTTATTTAAATAGACCCCATTCAAGCCTGAAAATCTTTAAATACAGACATATCACTGAGTCAGGGTGGTAAATAAAATTTCTTCAGAATTTTGTTTTGCCCTTAGATACTTGTATTTTCTATCCCCACCTCCCCCGCCTGCAAAAAAGTAAAACAATAACAATAACAACAAAAACAGAAGACAATATCAACCAAGAACAGCAACAAAAAATGTAAGATCCTCAAGCTTAGCACAAAGATAGCACCTATTCAGATACCTGTTTTGCAAGCACCTAACTGACATGGACCCTGGCTCGTGGGTTTTTCGCCATTGTGGATGAGATACGAGACAAATTCACATAGACTACCAGTCATGTGGAGAAAAAGGGACTGCACAGCCACTCTCTCAAGGGGAGAGGGCCCTGCCCCTTGCCTTGGAAAGCTGTTACTACTTTTCTGGGCACCTTATATTGAGGATGGTCTTCATTTACTATGCAGAGGTTCACTTTAGGTGGTTACCTTTTACAGAAAACAAAGGAGAGGATGCTGCTAATGACATCACAGAAAAAGGATATTGGCAAATGCAAAGGGAGAAGTGGTTGAACTAATTACACTCATCCTTGGAAGGTTTAGCATAGATATTAGGAAGTTACTTTAAAGATATGCAGTAAATGTTTATTGCCTCAATTAAGCGTGAGGGAGTTTTAGCAAAAAGCAAGTCTCAAAGTGGCCTAGGTACAATGCAGGACTGATTCCCCATGGGAAAACCTATCCATGGGCACTGGTCCTGTGCATCACACCTTGCTTTCACTGGCCTTTCCAAGTGTGAGCTGGGCCCATGCCATGCAGAACAGTCTCCTATACCTAACTAATCAGGGAATAGAATTTTCAAAATTCCCAGTAATCTCTTAAAATATGTAGAGAGAAAAAGAAAGCAAGTACATATCCTTAATTTGTTCCTATCAGATCATGGGATTTCTTTTCAGGGAAGGCACAGATTAAATGAGCAGGGATTTTGACTTTCTATGTGACAGAAATAAAGTATCAGGGATCAACTATAACTCGAAGAAAATTATCCAATTCTCAGAGGCTATTCCTCAAGGAAAATGGAGTGTGGCCACACCTCCAAGTAGATGGTGCCTAGTTGGGAATTGAATAGTCACCAGAATCTCAGGGTGGAGAGCAGAGTCCAGGTGTTCTAACTATCTTTTTTGTTTTAAAGTGCATGGACCACCTCAATCAAGATGTGATGCCCACTGTGGTTCTTTTATTTTCAGTATAAAATCCCCAGTCCTCACTGTATAACTCAAAGATAAAAACAAACAAAGAGAAACAAAAAATTATATACTCAATCAGAATAAACTACATTCCTAGAAACAAAAAGTTTGAATTTTTTTGCTAGAGCTGCCACAACAAAGTATATACCACAATCTGAAACATGTATTGTCTCACCATTTTGGAGGCTATAAGTCCAAAATTCCATTGTCAGCTGGAAAATGCTAGAAAAAGATTTGTTCCAGATTTTTCTCAAGCTGCTGGTAGTTCCTTGGCTCATGGCTGTGTATCTTCACAGGGCTTCCACCCTGTGTGTGTATCTATGTATCTATGTTTCCCCTTCTCATAAGGACATACAGTCATATTGGATTAAGACCCACCCTAACGACCTTAGCTTAACCTGATCATCTTCAAAGACACTGTTTCCAAGGGAGGTCACATTCTATTAATTTTAGGGTACACAACCGAAACCATAGCACTTCCCAATAATGAGCAAAATGGAATAAATGGTATGGTAGTTATACAAATACAGTAGAATAGGTTTAGAAATCTTATGAAGCAGCAGTCTTTAATTTAAAGGGAACTGTTTTTTTGAGGCAGGGGGAATAAAACCCAGATGATAAAAGGAAAGTTGATGAGGGCATTAAAATAAATAAAACAATGTAAAACTTTCTTTAAACATTAATAATAAAATTAACATGGCAGAAAGTTAAGTCTACTCTGAAGAAAAATCTTAAAATGAAACCCAAATGAAAAAGAACAAAAATAAAAATAATGAGGTAAAAATGAGAGAACTGGTGGAACAAGAAAGCAGAAGCAATACTGCAATAATGCATCCCTGATTAAAAGATCAAAAAAAGAGGAATAGAAAATTGTTCGGACATATCAGGGAAGGACGTATTCTAAGTTACAAATGCTTTGCTTGCAGATTTCCCTTGAAATCTGACTTTGCCATGATGTTCCAAAAATCAATGTAAAATAATATTTAGACATACATAGCTAAATTTAAAATTAAAGACATTTTAAATGCCCCAGTTAAACAAATTAGTTACCTACAGTATATATCTGAAACTCATCTATCCATAGACTTTAAAATACACAATAGAATAAAGGAAAAGGAAACCTTTACATACAGAGTTGAAGTCTGCCTTGAATTCACAGATTTTCCTCATTTCATCCAATCACCTAGTTTTCAGATGCAACCAGTATTTTGAGTTGTGTATATATGTGATTTAAACTCCAATTGTCCTGCTTTTACTACATATATTGTATTATTAAGTAATATCAAATATTGTTCTCCATGCCTTTATAAAAAGATATCCAAATACACACAACTTCTGAAAGTTTCCTTTTGTGTTGAAATAGTTACACATTATTTTTCTAAAATATATGCCTTGAGTTAGGTTTTATTTATATATCTATTTATTTACTTTCTTAACCGTTTGTGGTATTCTTCCCATTGGTTATTCTTCCCTATACCTTCTAATTAAAATAACTCCAAGATCACACTATAGTTTTGGTTGAACATTCAATTCCTAGCATATTACCTATCTCATTTCCAAATACCCTGTCTAATATAACTAACAAAAGGTTATCATATTATGACAGAAAATAAAAGCATTAAATATCTCAGCTAATAAAACACTGATGTATAAACATGAATCAATTTGAAATATAAACTTCTATTTCTTATTAAAGGCAAAAAAATATATATTTAAGATGCAACATGAAGTCTTCTACAATTACTCCAGATATTAAAGTCCAAAATATTTTCTTGTACACATTACTCAGTTTTTTAAATTTGTATTTTAATTGTTGTTCAAGTATAGTTTTCTGCCTTTTACCCCATCCCAGCCCCGCCCCCCAGCGCATTATTAAGTTGTAACAAGAAGGGAATTGGATAGAACCTGGGTCCCTTTAGCAGAAGCAGTACCCAGGGAATGGAGTTCTCTCTTCAGAACTCCATTCTAAATTGTAATTAATCCAATAGTATGTATTTTATATGTCACTAAATTGTAATTAATCCAATAGTATGTATTTTATATGTCACTATTTGAAGTTTCAAAGACAAACTAGAATTTTGCAAAATCAGCCTTATATTAAACACATTTAAAAATGAAAGAATTATCAGAATATATACAATTATGTGATGAAAATATAATTTCCAGAGTGTAGCACATGGTACAATCTAGACACACATTCCTGCTGAAGCTTTGTGTTATTTGGAAGAGTTAGAATAGATGGAAAGCAAGAGAATATGTATATTTTGAGCCCACCAGGATACATATGTATATTTACTTTAGGTCTCAGAGTATGATGTACAGTAGTTGCAAGATTTTTAGGGCATCCCCTTATGAGATAACTATGAGTTATGCTTGCTGTCTCTCTACAAATTCCACTTTAGGAATTGTAGCCTCCTTCAAAGAGTGACATTTTGAGAACCTCTTTTAATCTGATGAAACTATACAATTTGAGGTGATGGCATACATTAATCTCTATGTCTTACTGAGCCATCTTTATGTCTCACACAAATTGATAAATTTTTAATTTTTTATTCCCTTTTAATTATTTTGTTTCTGTCAACAAAATCTTAAACTGAAAGTAAGCTGTCTTTTAATGTCTTCTACTCCCTTTTGACCACAGGCTGCCTTGTATTTATGATGAAAAAAATATTCCAAAAAGGTATGAGCCAGATGTTCTTATAAACTTTCATTCCTGGAAAGCCTGCTTCATTGCTGCCTTATTGTAATTCTTCAGACTAGTGAATCACACATGGCCTCACTTTGTGTTTCAGCTAGAGAATAAATACCAGGTCACTGAACTGGGTTGTGCTGCCAGGGAGGAATTCTCTTGTTTACCGTTTTTTGGATCTTGATTCCACTGTTCAAGTGGCTCTTCTTTATCTCTCATTCTGCATGAAAATCTTAAGCAGATGCTGAGGTATATTAAGTATTTAGGGACCTCTTCCTACTGCTGTATGTTTGGAGGGCTATGGAGATTTTTAAAGCTTCATATTATAAAACATCCATAATTTCTGTGTTAGTAAAATTACTTCAAAAATTCAATAGTCTTTTGGTCAATTTTCTTCCATTCAGTTACCTATATCAGTAAAAAATAAAATTGATTTTCTATTATAACATTCAGGACTGATACCTTTCTTTCCTTAGTTAGCTCAGTACCTCTCTCCTAACTTAGTACTAGCTATCTTGTGGCCACCAGGGTGTAAGAAAAAGTTCATCAGTTGACTTAGGCTAAGATCAATGGTCACATTAGCTGACATTACAGTTACACAGGAGACCATTTCAGCACATATCTGACTATTCTTTAAAGTGTGATTTGATTGTTCAAACTCCAACACAGTTCTATAACACTAACTTCCTGGGACAACCCATCCTTTAGGTGTTTCATCAAATTAGTTCCTCCTTTTTAGAACTGATGTTATATTGACCATTTTAGACCAAGTAATACTGTGCTAGGTCACCAAAATATAAGTGGTTAATAAAAACATTTATACCTCCCTTATTTTTCTAATGCATTCTTAAATGCAGCTAGTAGTTAGCAAAACTCCAATGAAAATTCTTATCCAAATCTTCCCCCCTAGAGGTATAAACTCAGTGTATTTGTGGTAGCAGTTATACCCAGAATCAATATTTATATCAATGACTTTTCCCACATTATCACATAATTGTCTAGTTTTCCAGCTTTCAGTATGTGACCCTGCTGCTCTCAATCCAACTGTTAAGCTAGTGCCAAATTTTTTCAGATTCTTGTAGGGCAGTACAGAATTTCTGGCACTAATTCTAGTATTTGTTATGGCAGTGATATTAAAAAAACCACCAAGATAGTTACTCACAGTACAAACTGAAAGTATGTATGATTTATGTGTGCTGTATAATGGGCAAGCTTCCACTTTTAATTCCAGAAAAAAAAAAACAAAAAACTTTCCATTCTGTAGCTCCAAGTTTTTGACATGTGGCTTCTAAGGTTGCTATGAAAGAGGAAAAATACAGGGCAGAAGTGTACCCACATTTTAACTATTTATAATATCTAATAAATGACACATCACTTTTGCCAACATTCCATCACTGAGATCTAATCACATGCCATCTCCAATTGCAAAGGGAACAGAACAAATATGGTTTTTACTATTTGACAATAAATCTATATTAAGGAAATTTAAGTAGTATTTTGAACCCTTAATGGGCTTAATATATCTGTCTCTATAACAGGAAAAATAAATTGGGACGGCTGGGGTGGTGGTGGTGGAGGGGAAGGTAGAAAACTGTACTTAAACAACAATAACAAATGTTAAAACATTTACATACAAATTGACCTAATGGTTTTTATATTCATATTCATATTTTTGATTAATCAAACACTTTTTAAGGTACTATAAATTCATTGAGAGTCTTCCACATCCAATGGCATATTTATATTTTCACTGAAGATGAGGAGGAGCACCTTTTAATCTACACACTCAGCAATGAGCCATATTTTCTCTTTTTCTCTGGATTTATGCACCATATTCCATCTATTTAATTTTCTATATTTTCCCATTACTTAAACTTCTCTTCCATGCTCAACTATACCACCCACTTCTCTCCCAAGAACCCAAATAATGTCTTTGTGTGTCTTAGTTTTAATTATTTATTAATTTATTTTAATTTATTTAATTAATTTAATCCATTTAAAATGTCATTTTTTCAGGATTCTTATCTTTAATACCAAATTTCATTAGGTGTCCTACCACATATATCCATAAACATAAGTGATATTTCCAATTTTAGTTAATTATGTTGAATTATAATTACTCCATTGTCTCACAAGAATATAAATTACTTAAGGGCAATGACAGTATCGGTTTACCATTGTAGGTTTTGTAGATCATAAGACATGCTGACTAAGTAAGCAAGTCAAATACAAAGTGTACTTTAATAACAGTGAAAATGTAGAAATGAAAAGCATTGTTTTAACATTATTTTAGGGGTACTATTGTATGAGTGTTGGAAAGAAATATATCAATATGATAACCTGTTTGTATAGGAAGATCCAATGATCCTGCTGAAATAATAGCATCTAGTTTTCCCCTAAGGGGATTAGACAATATTAATTTTCTTGTTTTGTTCCATTTACCTGAAAGGGGTGAGTAAGACTGGTTCAAAATAGAATAAGATGAGTGATACATTTTCTTTGTAATTGTCTTTTGAATATTCTTTAAATTGTTTGTGAAAAATGTATGTAAACAATGTTACAACTCATAGGACTCCCCTGTCTGATTGTCATGTTAATTTCATTGACCATTAAAATTGATAATTTTATTTTGAAAACTGGGTAAACTGTTAGTAAAGAGAAATTAAGGTCTTTCCAGAAAAATTCCAGCCATTATTAATGTAACAAGAATGGTTTGCATGATGCCATTGTAACCTGGCAGTCAAAAAGAGTGGACTGGAATGCACATGCATGAACAATGACCACTCATGGTGCTAGTCAGTGGGGTAGGTACACGCTGTTGAGTGAGCATGTGTACTGTGTGGCCATCACATTCAAAATGATTGAGCAAATAGAACAACAAAATTGCATCAGTTTTTGCATTAAGCTTGAACATTCTTTAGTGGAAACTATTTTAATGATTCAGAAGGTCACAGCTATGAGCAAATGATGATTGACAACTTCATCATGACAATGTACCCACTCATACATCACATCTTGTGCACAGTATTTTGGCAAAACATCCAATCGCCCAGGTGACTCAGCCCTGCCACAACCCAGATTTGGTGCCCTGTGACTTCTTGCTTTTCCCAAAACTAAAGTCACCTTTGAAAGGGAAGAGAATTCAGACTGTGAAGAGATTCAGAAAAATATGATGGGCAGCTGATGGCAATTTGGAGAAGTGTGTAAGGTCCCAAGGTGCCTACTTTGAAGAGGACTGAGGCATCATTGTCCTATGTATGATGTTTCTTGTATCTTGTATCTTCTCCAATAAATGTCTCTATTTATCATAGTACATCACTGGGTACCTCCTGGACAGACCTTCATACATCTCCACATTCACAGTGATAAGAACCTAGACACAGGTACCAGAAAATTTTCAAAGAGACATGCCAGATTTAGTGTTCATGTGTGTGTGTGTGTGTGTGTGTGTGTATTTCTTCCAAAGAGAAAAAATTAACTTCTCTTGATATTTAATGTTTATGACTTCATTCATTTGATATGCAAATAACTAGATAGCCCAATAAATAATTGTTGCTAAATTTACCATTTTAATTAACCCTATGTAAATAAGAACAAAAGGTTTGCTGAGATAAAAACCTTTAAATACAATAGCAAAAAGTTCAAGAGTAGTATACCTTGACCTTAATATCCATCAAAGTGTTAAATGAAAACAGTTAATGTTTACCTTACTCTCTAAACAATTTTTAATAATAGTTACAACACAAAATATTTTAAAATTTAATATTTTTGTATTAACTCAGTAAATATTTTTATTTGAAACATGTTGCCCTGGCTGGCGTAGCTCAGTGGATTGAGCATGGGCTGCGAACCAAAGCGTCGCAGGTTCGATTCCCAGTCAGGGTACATGCCTGGGTTGCAGGCCGTGACCCCCAGCAACCACACATTGATGTTTCTCTCTCTCTCTTTCTCCCTCCCTTCCCTCTCTAAAAATAAATAAATAGAATCTTAAAAAAAGAGAATGACTTAAAAAAAAGAAAAATGTTAGTGGATCTCCTATTTATTGAGGACTTTATAAACATACATTACCCACAAATATTTATAACAGTTGTTTTCTGCCTGTTATAGAAATGAAGAAATTTAGGCTTATAGATTAAAGCAAAGTCACAGAATAATTCAGCCAGTAAATAGTATAGCTTAGATTCTAAGAACAATCTTCCTAACACTTATACATTATTTCCCTCACTTTGTCACACATTAGTATTTTCCACCCTTGTGGAAAGGACACCTCCCTGTTCTTATACCTACCCCAGCAGCTTTAAGGTCCCTGGCATCTCTAGGTGGACGCATCACTCTCAAGTCAAATAGTAAAAGGAGCCAATTCTTTCAGGACTTCCAGAACAGCAGGATGATACCACTTACTCCTGTGAGCCAGTAGAGGATCTCAAATTACTCTTCAAAAAGCAAAAGCCTATTACGGATAAATAAAGAAGTAATTAAAGCCTTAGTATAATTATTTCTGTTTATTGAACTTCAAATATCCCAGGTCCCCCTTCCATTAACCAATAATGTTTATTTTTCTTATTTCCAGAACTCTACTATGTTCAGGACCCCTACAAGGAGAATGGGAGGCAGACATGTTAGTAAACTTTTCCAATATTATTGCTACTGGGAATCAACTTTCTGACTGCTGGATCTGCCATAAACAGCTAAGTATAATAGCACTCCCACCTCAGTTTCAAACTACAGCCATTAGGTTAAATCTATCTGTAGGGTAAGTGGAGGCAGTCTGGCTTCCTCACTCAGGTGCCTGGGTAACTAAGGGAAGCAGTTTTCCCCTAGCCTTGAGATGGGTCTGATAAGTAGTGTTTTCATAGTGTTGAGACTGGGCCTGATAAACTTCCCATAACATGAAGTGGGCTTGTGTGCCCAAAATTATGTTATGTTATGTAATGTTCTGGCATTTTTCCGGCTTTGTGCCACTCTAGTACTTAAACAAGTAGGGGGTTCTCACTAGTTGGAGGCCTGCAAGGGGGCGGGTGCCACAATGGGTGCCACTCTGGGGAGCAAGGGCCATGACATGTGACATGCAGGGAGACACACAGCTTGCAGCATGCGTGCCTCACCCACCCATGAAAAAAGGCATGCCAGACATCCCAATGGCTCCATGAATATTGTTCCATCTGAGCAAATACCGTGGACCTGCCGGGCCTTGAATGGTTGCAACACACTATCTCTATTGTCAGATTCCCCCCAAATATTAATGAAATCAGTCTTTTACTAGTAGACCTCCCTCCAGTCCCAGGTGGCTTCCTTTGCACCAATCTCACCCCAGTAATTTATCAAAGTCATATCCAATCTGTATTAAGGCTTTCACACAGGACCCTTAAAGAACCCTGTCATCCCTATTTTTTCATCTAGCCAGTGTGTCAAGCTCATTTTCACCAGGGACCACATCAGCCTCACAGTTGCCTTCAAAGGGCCAAATGTAATTTTAGGACTGTATAAATGTAACTACCCCTTAACTAGGGGCAAGGAGCTCATCCCTGCCGCTGGTTAGAAACAAGGTGCCAGGCTGGATAAAAGAACGTGGAGGGCTGGATTCTTCCCGCAGTCCCTTGTGTTTGCTACCTGTGAAATGAATGTTGGTTAAGTGAACGATAGATAATTTTCCCCCATCCCTAATATATCAAATGACTTTTCTAGTGATATTTCTTACACCCCTAGTTTAACTCACTGGTGGCCACCAAGTCCCAAGGGCCGATCATGTATTTGGGAAATCAGTTCCTTAAAACAACCCCTAGAACACCAGTAGCTATTGGCAAGGAGAAACTAATGTTAAATGGAGGCTTCTCTACCAAGTTCCCACAGCATATAGATCCCACACAGAGAAAAGGGACCCCTTCCTGAAAGGGGGGCCCCTCCCACTGACTGTAAGGGAGACCTTTATTGGGGTTTAACCCTGTGAGCCTGGTTTTTGAAAACACATTCTAAGCATGTGTGCACTCCTCATAGATACCTCTTTCTCTGTAGACACACCCAAAAATAGCCTACCTTATAATGATAAATCTTATACTAAATTCCACCAACTTTTGTCTGCTCTAGCCTACTTGTGTATGGACAACCCTCAATTTCAAGACCAATACACTTTAGGTTCCCTTAGCTCCAGAGGGATTTCTGTCACCATTAACAATACCACTCACCCTCAGAATAAAAGGGCAAGTAGTTTCATTGTAGCCAGTATAGGGGCAGCTGTTGACCTTGCAGCTCCATGGGGAGGATTTGCCTCCCAACCTAAGAAATTTAACAGACAGCATAGCTGCTCTAGAAAAAAGTACTTGTAGTAACCTCAAAGACTTACAACAGTCCCTAAATTCTCTTGCTAATGTACTAGATAACAAATTAGCTTTCAATTACTTATTGGCAACAGAAGGAGGGGTATGCACAGTCATAAACAAAACCTGTTGCACTTTCATCAGTTATTCAAACCAAGAAGAGAGGGACATCAAAAAGACCTATGAAAAGGCTACCAAGCTCCATATTTTTGGAAAAGGAAACCCTATTGCCAGTTCAGGCTGGGATGCTATGTCTGCGTTCCCCTCCATTACTGGGGTTTTTACAGTTCCTTAGGCCCTTAACAGTTATAATTTTACTCATCTCTAGACCGTGCCTCTTTAACTTTCTTGTCAAGTGTGTCTTCTCTAGGACACAGCAATTCCATGTCAAGATGGTGAACCTCTAGGAATTCCAGCCCATCCCCACCTAAAGAAAAACAGCCGACAACCTTAGACCCCTCATCATGGACCCCTAGAAGAACAACACTCATGGACGCTTCCTCTGCCAAAAGCCAAAAAGTATAGGAAACTGAACCACGATGTCCCCTTTCAGCAAGAAGCAGTCAAAACCGTCGTCACCCAAAGTCCCCAAAGATTTGGGTTCCTATTACTGGAGGGGAGAAATGTTAAGTAGCAGCTAAGAATGAACAATTGGAGGGGAAATAAAACAGGGCCCTCACACTACTATCTGACAAAGAACTTAATACAGAAGGCTAGAAGCAAAAGGGAAATGTTTTACCAATTAACTCAGCAGTCCGGACCCCAGTTTGGTCAGGGGATCTCAAGCATCACAAGCAAAATAGTGCAGGAGAAGGGGAGTCCTTGAGACTATGCTAAGAAACGGGAGCTTCTGTAAGCTTCTATAATAATCTCACTGAGATTACCAGGTGTTGTCAATATCACAAGTGGGACTAACACAGAAATAGGGAGAACCTTGAGTTTCTGTGTTGGGAAGGGGAGCCTTTGTAACAACTTCATTGATTAAACAGAAAGCCTTTACTGACTAAGAAGAAAGACTTTGTATTAATCCAAAGGTCTAGAAGGGGAGAAGGAGGAGTACCTTTAGAAGCTAAGATGTATAACACCTGAACCCCAATAGCTGGCATACTTAGATTTAGCTAAGTACCAATTTGTAGCCTTGGCTCAAGTGTATAAAACAAACTTACGCCCTGGCTGGTGTAGCTCAGTGGATTGAGCGTGGGCTGCGAACCAAAGTATCACAGGTTCGATTCCCAGCCAGGGCACATGCCAGGGTGGCAGGCCACGGCCCCCAGCAACCACACATTCATGTATCTCTCTCCCTCCCTCTCTCCCTCTCTCTCTCCCTCCCTCCCCTCTCTAAAAGTAAATAAATGAATCTTCAAACAAGCAAACTTAATAACAACTTTGTTTCCTCTGTATCTGGGACATTTAGACTAACCAGGTGCCTGCTTGCAGCTTTGTGCTCGTATGTGTTTCATAAATAAACTTGCTATCTCATTTCTACTATATGTGTCATTTCCTGTTTGAATTTGTCTCTTGCAAGCAAGACAAGAACTGAGGTGGGGGTGGGGGAACTCCTGACTCAGGTCTCTCTCCATGACAAGACCAGTAAGTAAAAGTTCTGAGAATCAAGCCTGTTATTCTCAATGTGTTCACTGACACGCTTATTTAACTCTTGCCCACAGGTAACCCTCAGTCACTTATCACTTTCAGCAAGATTTTGCCCTTGGTCTTTATTCTTCTCACTGCTTATATTCTAAATCTGTTTATGATTTTTATCTCATTTGCTTCAAGGGAAGCTATGGACATGAGAGGGTAGGGAGTATATGGGAAATTATGTACCTTTCTCTTAATTTGCTGTGAAACCAAAACTGTTATATAACAAATTTTTAAAGTAAATTTACCAAGCACACCAATAAAACATAATTTTGCCCATGAAATGACATATGTAAACTATAGTACCAGATAATTTTTTGGTTTTGACTTTTATCTCTCTAAATTAAAAACACAGAAAGTAATCATACTAACTTTTGTGATAACTTAGAAACTTTGGGGTATCACAAGAAGTCCATACAAAAAAAAATAGCTTTTTTTAATATAGTTCACTGAGCAAAAAAGGTACACATACTTAATAGGCATAAATGTCAATCTGTCCAAAAAGATTAGAATAATATTTTGATTTATATAATATAAAATAATACATGAAGAGCACTGTATTACTTTTATTTCTATCATTTTAATGCTATATGAAACAAATTTAACAGCATTGACTAATGTTTATAATAGAAGATGTTTTCCATGCATGTTAAAAATGAAAAGATAATGAACTATTTTTATTTCTTTATCAAAGGAAAAGTAGGTACTTATTTTAAGCATTTAGTTTTAAATTGTATAATTCATGTTGCAACTAAAACATAAATAGTAAAAGATTCATTATTTGCTAATAGGAAATATATTTTAGGAAATATAATGTTTCATGGTTTAAAGCTAAAATTTTTTTAGGATATATGTCTTACATTTTATTATCTTGAACCTGGCTTTTTCTTGAGAATCTCATCAAATGCCTAAGAGTTCCTAATGTAATAGTTACTTAACAACAAGACAGTCTCCATGGAAACCAAACAGCAAGATGTGGATGTAGTAACAAAGGTTAATAAAGTATATTTTAGGTGTTGGAATTCCAAAAAAGCTACACATTGATTTCTAAAAATATGTGTGATGTGGTCAACTTGATATTTATATAGGAAAATCAAATAACTTTTTATAAGACCTATTACTGTCAAGTATGAAATAATTCTTATTGGTTGTTATTTTGTAAACCACCTACCTAGCACTATTAAGGAGATTATTTTAAGTAATAAAGGTACACAGTTAAATTATCTACAATCCCTGATTTCAGGAAAAGTCAAGAATGAGAGAGCAACAAACACAAGTTATAATGTGATGCTAATGCTGGTGATGTTGATGAAAATAACATAGTATGTACCAGGAAATCTGCTAAGGATTTTTCTTTCTAAAAATGTATGCCATACTAGTTAGAAACATATCCTCATTTTAGTCATGAGGAAATTGGACTACAGATAAGTCAAATTTAAAAAAAAGTAAAAATGAAAAGATTGGGCAATGCCTTTTTTATAGTAATTGAATAAATTAGACATAGTAATGTGGTGGGTACATTTAGTGAATATTTACTAATATGCATTTAACAAATAATAAAAGTGATCATATGTTAATTTTATTTTATTCTTTAACTGGAAAAAATCTTAAATAATTATTTAAAAAACAGAATGATTGTGGGGTAGCTGAAGATATGGACCCTTCTAACCACCTGTGATGAGGCCTGGCCAGGACACCCCTGGCCAGAGGGATGTGTTGTTTTGGGAATGGATTGTAACTCTCTCCTTCTTTCCTTTTGGGTGCAGCTTCTGGTCCTGTGACTGCTTCTTGACCTTTCTCTCTGCATGTGAACACTGAGGTAATACAGTTTAGAGTCATGCATTGGACACATGCTTCCTTTTCCTGGAACCCTTCAGAAGGAGTCTCAGAATGGAAGGGGTGTGGTCTCTCTCACACTGACGCACCACCATTGGTGCACTCCCCTGAAATGGGAGTAATAAATGGCATGTCCACACCTGCTAGTCCACCAGCTTTTTTTTTTTTATATTATAAACTCTTAAGCAGCTCCCTGTTTGGGAGCTCCTGTGCTAAAATGATATAATCAAGCATAGACAATGGCTATCTATAAAATCATCTCCCAGGAAAGTCATTTCAGTAAGGCAATTAAAGGTGATCTTCTTTGATATTTTCAATTGCATGATTATGACTTAAACTGCTTTATCCTCCACTCCAAGGGAAATACATTTACAATCCTGTCTTCACTTACAAAAATTGCATTTTTTCCTTTACATTCTTCTTGCTTATTTGGCACAACTTGACCTCCAAAACTACCCTAGATTTCTGTTTCATTGGTTTCTCAGTGCTCTTCCATATCTTATGTTTTCTTGGATATTACTTCTGCTCTACTACATACAGCAATTATTTATTTTTACTTTTATAAGAGTAATACTTATATTTCACTATATTATCTTAATTTAATAGGTATAATTTAATAACTGAGTTTGAACCTCAGATCTGATCCAAATAGTTGGGTAACTTTCTACATGCACATGCACATATCATCTATACATATCAAATAGAAATGCATATAGTTCACTATATAACTTAATATATTATACATGAAATGTATAATGAACTCAAAATATACATTATTTTATGCATACATATATAAATATTATATACATATTATATATATTTTACATTTTATATATAAATTGAGGCTAATATTTTTTATTTCATAGTTTTATTGTGCCAAGCAAGATAATATATGTAAAATTACCAAGGAAATTTTGAGTAGTTGTTTTAAAAGTTGCATTTAAAAACAGTAAGTGCAAGATAAGAGTAGATCATAAATTAGTTAATTTTATTGAACACTCAAAATAGCCCTGTGAATGAGATAAGCACATTATGAAATTATAACTAATGGGAGAAAATAAGAAAAATATTTTAAAAGCTAAGATATGTAGTGACTACAAGAGTCATAATCAAAAACAAGAAAAGTGTATTACAATGTGTAGAAAATCTTGTTGAACATTTTTATCAGTAAATACAAAATCTTCTTCAATGATTTTTTTCAAACTTTTTTTAGGAAAATTTCATAAACAGGAAAGTCCAAAGAATTACACAGTCAATAACCACATCTTCACCACTTGAGATTCTCATAGTGATTATGCTTATAGTTACTGTATTGAATATCCATATTTGTCTATAATTGTATCTATCTTTATAAATCCTTTTTTAACCCACAAAGTAATTTCTATATTCATATATTTCACACTTGTAGATATTAGTACAATTTTACTCTGAAACATTTCAAGATCATGATTAACTGGATATAAAGGGCTATTAAGTAGAGTTACATATTTTTGTATAGAGTTCAGTATTTATAGATTTTTTTTAGGTAAAATTTACACACTATTCTTCATGTAGTCAATGTGTCTTTACAATTGCACACACCTATGAAGCCCAGATTCTTTAGGGCTACTGAATCATTGCCACCACACAAAGTTCTCTTACGACTTTCCTGGTCAGTCTTATTTTTTAATTAAATTTATTGGGGTGACATGGATCAATAAGGTATATAAGTTTCAATATACATTATTATTATGCAGTATCCTCATCAATCCTTACATCTACCCATAAAGACAAAATCCTTCAGTCTTTTCTGAGTTACATAGATTAGTTCTACCTGTTACAGACAGTTTAATGAGTGTGATTACACAATGTGCACACCTTTATGTGTCCCTTTGACTTAGTACCGTATTTTTAAAATTCATCCATGTAGTTTTATATCCTTTTATTTCTCAGTAGTATCCCTTTGATAGGTTGTTGGTGCATTTTTAAATAAAAAATTCAGTCTCATGAATAGAAGCCTGAGCCATTTCTAAGTTTTGGCTATAGTAAATACATTTAACACTATTTCTAAGCAATTATTTTTGAATGCAAGCTTTACTTTCTCATGGATAAGGTTGTAATTGTGGATTTTTTGTGTAATCTGGTAGGTGTATTATAAATTTAATGAGAAACTAACAGACATTTCCTATAGTGATTACACTACTTTCTCTTCTGCAGCAATGTATTAGAATCACAATTCTCTGCTCCTTTTAATAGATGGGTTTTTTTATATGCTTCATGTTCTTGTTTATACCATCCTTCTGTTGTCATCAGTTTTTGCCTATCCTTTTATGGTGTTGTTTATTGTCCTACTACTATGTTGGCATATTTTGCATATTCAGAATACAAATCCTTTGTCAGATAAATGTTTTGCAATTTGTTCTCCCAGACCGTGATGTTCTGATTAATTTTCTTCATGGCAAAAGATGGGGCACATTTTAATTTTATTTTCACAAAGAAGTATTTAATTATGATGAACTCTAATATATCTACTTAAATTGTATGTCCATTGCATTCTGGGCTTGGTTTTAGAATTTATGTCTATCTCCCCATTGTAACTATATCTTGTGGCTTTAATTTCAGTTTTTATATTTATGGTCATATTTAATTAACTATTATATATGGTGTCTACTGTTTTTTTGGGAAATCTTTCCCTGTCCTTTCACTTTCAACTTACCTAAATCTTGTCAACCTATGAAACATCCAAACCTGTAGAGAATTTTTGTGAGTTCATTTGAGCCAAACTGATCACAATTGCTAGGAAGCAAAACCTCAATGAGTTGAGAAAATGCTCCAAATAATTGCAGTTTTGCATCTCATTTTGTACATTACAGTCAAAAGAGGAGACATAAGGCATAAAATCCATTGGTGATAGATTAGGGAGTTGGGAGAAAGAAAAGGGGGGTGGGACCTCTGGGGTTGAATGAAAAGTAAAATGATTGACACATACTTGTACACAGGTGGGTACAGGATAGTTACAGTTAACAGTTAACACAATAACAACAGTAAGGGGATTTGTGGTCTCTTCTCAGGTGTAGTGACTGTGTTTTGAGGGGTCTGAAATAAGGGAAATTACTTTGTTATTGCAAAAGCATGTTTATCAGGTATGTTATTTTAGATGTAAAAAGACAACAAGCAGGCTCAGCTAAGGTCAAGACTGACCTTTGTTAAGGAAAAATACCAGCATAGGAGATGACTACCTGCCATGAACTTCTTTCAGTCAGAAACTTTTAATTTTAGACCATCCTATGTGGTTATTTAGGTCTCTTAGTTTGTAAGGCTGCCACACAGATCTCCCCTGAGCTTGTCAGGTTTCGTATGTGGCCTCTCTGCTTCTATGATCTTTATGTAAGTTCATCTCCTGTAGTCTTCTCTTATTTTCTGATCAGTTCTGCTGGTCTCTAACATATACCATTCCTCTCCTATCTTTCTAACTTCTTTTTTATTATTTAGTGTTTTTGCTACACTGATTCCTATTTATACATTGACTTTTTAAACATCTTAATTAAGATGTAGCTAACATACAATGATATGCACACAATAAAAATGCACAATTAGATCAATTTGATAGATCCATAGACCTAGCAATAGAATCAACATAATGAACACATAAATCATCCCCTACATTTTTCTCTTTATAAACCTGTTCTCTTCCTGAGCAATCACTGATTTGCTTTTTGTGTGCTATAGATGAGAGTTGTTTAAGAGCAGTCCTGTTGACATTTTCAGCTGAATAATGTCCCGTGCACTGTAAATTATTTTGCAGCACCTCTGGCCTCACCCACTAGATGTGTCTACCTGCCCAGGACTCAACTTCTCATTACACTCACAATGTGGTTACCTGAACATTTCTTACCCAAACTAATCAATTCCCTTTAAAGACTTCAATCGTAAACCACAGATGCCCACCATAGGCAACCTGGGTAAGACACAAGTGAAGAAATTAAGAGAATTAAATGGATATGGTTTCTGGGAACTGTTAACCAAAGAGTTCCAGGTTTTTAAATAAAGAACAAAAGACATTCATTTGAACAAAAAGAGTTGTAATACTCTAGACACTGAGTCAGGTAACAATTGGTCAGATATGGTCAGGAAGGAACAAAAAAAGGCAGGGTTTATAAAAGCTAAAACTACAAAGTGTAATTCTTTCATGTGAATAAAGGTTAACAGGGATTGATTAGTGCCAATATGCAAATGAAGAAGGTGAAAAATACAAGGAAGGAAGTCCATGTATGTCTGTCTATGCAGCTGTTGTTAGGTTGTTTAGGGTTTAGCCTTGATGAGTTTAGCAACACATTCAGCAACTTAATAGCAGCACGGAGTTGAGACATATGATGTGCACAAACCCCACTTCCCCAATAGCCTTCTGACTCTATTGTGACTCTTAGCAATGCTTATTCCACTTTACTTTCTCCATTATCAGAACAGTATCTGTTATTAAGATCCTTTTTCTATCTTTAAGAATTCCATAATATAGATCCCAACACAAAATCTCATTTGATCCACTGTTCAGAAAAATCAGGCAAAAAATAAGTCTTAAAATACATACTTACCAAAAGGGCTAGATTCAAGATGTTCTAATTTGACAACAGTAACACAGAAGAATTTATGAATAAGCATAACATTTGCAATGGCTTTTGCACCAGCTGTTTGATGCAATTGACTTTGCATTTGACATTTAAATAAAGCATCTTACAAATTTCCAGATAAAAATATATTTTATAAATTATGAGATGGGCTAGGCTTCTCTTTATTTAGACATCATAAATATGCTACTGCATAAACTTTAATGTGGATGTTTGAAATATTGATTGATGAGTAACAAATCAACCCCATCCTTACGTACATAAAAAATTCCTTTTACCATCTATCACAGTTCTGAGGATTGACTGAGCTCAACTAATCTGTCATTGGTCATAGTTTCTCGGTCAGACAATGTCTGGAAGTGGAGTCATGTAGAAAATTCCCTACTCAAATAAGTGATGCCTGGATTAGCAAAGCTCAAACAGTTGGAAATAGCTGAAACTCTTAGAGCACTTACTCTGCAGGGTCTCTTGTGCCATGACAGGTGGAGGGTCCCAGAGATGATGTGTTTCAAGAGAAAACAGCAGAGGCTACATGCTTTTTAGAAACTAATCTGAGGAATCGTGCAACTTCAGTCTCACCACATTTTAATTAGTGAGGCACTCATAAAGGCACATCCACAAAAAAATTCTGAGATGTCCTAAATTAATTTACAGCAGGTCGGAGGGTGTGAAGAAGAGACGGACTTAATTAATGGGACTCAACAGAGCTGCTGACAGAAACCAACAAAAGGCTGCTCACATTCTTAAATGTATGTTGAGATTTTTGCATCAGCTTCCAGAGAGCTATTTCCATTCTTACTGGGAGAGAACTGCTGTCCACCAGACACCATTGCACCTTGCTTTACCCATCAACTTTCCAGACTGTTGTCCACAACTGATCGAAGAGCAGCAAACATTTCTTCTTCACGGACTGGCCCCCTAGACCTTCTCACGCCCCCTTATCTAAAGTTAACATAACTTCGTTAAAAAATGTATACCTTCTCTAATTCATTTTATAAAAGAACCTTGTCAAGTGCAGAAGAGCTGTCTTCTCTATCTAGCCCTTGGTTTGGACTAGACCCAAGACCAGGTCCTTTTTCTAGCTAGCTTGTGGTTCAATAAAACCTTTCATTGAGAAAGAGTTTCAGCCTCAAAGGTTATTGCTTAACATAAATTTAACCCCCAGAACACATGACAGACTATGCTTTTCTTTATCTGAAATATAAATTTACAAATTTGTTTATTTTAATATTGGCCTCATGAATTCACCATAGAGACTACTGCTCTTTCAAGTCTCTGGTATATTTGTCCTCTTAAGAGAAAACCCACAGGTTTTCAATCCTTGAGACGTTAAAGTTGCATTAAGACAGCCAGTTATATTCTGGTGTGTAATTATGGAACCTTAGTTTGTAGAATTGGTTCTGCAATCATGTGCACATAAGTAAATAACAAACCTAATCCATTGCTTCCACTTTCATTCTTGCAATATACATTCACCAGACAATAAACTTCACCACAATTTTGCACAAATCGAGATACCTTCAACAAAATGCTATTGTGGTACTACAATATCCTGTGGTGTTTCTTTTTTTTCACATTTCGCATGATGGAAAATAATAATTAAAAAGCCATTACCTCTTTCCAGAACAATAGTTTGGAGGAACAGGTGCATGTCATCTCAGTCTCAGTCTGGAGCTTATTTCAATAAGCTTAGATGGGCTGAATTTTTTAAGACAGCACTATTAGTTGTCTCATTTGTTACAGTCATTCTTTGCAGTTCTCACATCTGTCAAAGTCCATACAAATAGCCCTCTAGAGGAAGCAGATGTTACAAAGTTATAATTTAGATGTTTGTTTTGACTCAGACAAGATGTGGACAGCAAACATCCTGGTCTATTAAGCAGCATTATCAAGTGCAAATTATTGATGATTTTTTTTTTTTTAGTTTTCACTGTTTTTGAAATGCTTAAGTCAGGAATTAGTACTGAGGAACAATAATATTCTCAGAATACTTAGCCCTTAAATAGGATGAGGGTAAAGAACTAAGAGAAATAATAGATAGATAGATAGATAGATAGATAGACAGAGATAGATATCAGTAGATGATAGAGATAAATAGATAAGGGACATATTTAGGTAGATATTGATATACCTGAAAACCAAGTGCAATTTTGTATTTATACTTGTAATAATATGAAGATACTAGATTGACTTAACAATATCCAGTGATATTAACTTTACAAAACATTACACCATGAATAACATTTGACTCACAGTAAAAACATTAGCTATTGATAAGTGACAAAGATATAGATATACTTTTGTGTAATGTTAAACTAGGTATTTGATTTTGACTTTAATTTAAATTTTATTTTGTTAATGCATCTTATGCAAGTATATTTATACTAATTTTCATAATTAATGGCAGATTAGTTTGTGTGTCTTAATTTTGTGCTGTAGAATTTCAATTTCATTGCTTATATAGTAATGTACAAAACAGACAAAAAAGTGAACCAAATTTCCAAGTAATACATATTATTTTTCATTTATCTTATTTAGTATCCATTTCCTCAAACTAGAATGTCAGCTCCCTGAGTACATGGATGTTTGTTTTACACATTTTAAAACTGTACCTCTTCTCTTCCACTGTAGATGCTCAATAGATGTTTATTGAAAAAGTAAAGGAATGAGCACCATAAACAATGGTGACTAAAAAGTAGTTTTTAGAATACAATATGTTATTCCTACTCAGATGCACAATTTTTTTAAAAAAGCACACTGTCATAATTGCTACTAATTCTACTGCTATTATTACTACTGATAATAAATATAATGATTACATGATGATAATAACAAAGCAAGAAAGTACAAAACACAATATACAAACAAATAGAACATAAATTTTGACATACGATATTTTCTAAAGCAAGACTTTGATGTACAAATACTAAGGGAATTTTTTTCCTGTTTTGAAATTTGAAAATGTAAATTTATTCTGTTAAGTTATATTATTATGAATTTAATCAAATATTAAAGTTATCCTGAATTCTGTATATTCTTTTGATTTTCCAAGTGGAAAAAGATGGCATATACTTTCTACTAAATTTATAGACAATAGCATATTTTTTTCCTGCAATGAGTAAATTCCTTATTTCATTACTTAATGTTTTCAAACTAGGTTAAATGCTCTTATTTCATACAAAAAAAATCCCATCCACCTTGTCTGTGAGTATAAAAATTCATAAAATTGCAATAATACAGATTACCAAAAATAAGTTATAAATTACTTCATATTTTTATAATAGAAACTTACACTAGCTATTTATTCACATGTCCATTATGACCAACTGCAGCACCTCATTACTTTTGAAAATTTGTTTTAAAATAAGAGTTATACTCTAATAACAAAAAATACACGATGCCATCAATAACTGTCCAAGCTCTTCTTTGGTTCCCCAAATCATTAATATGATTCTGATACATATAAAATGGCAAAATAAAAATATAAACCTAGATATATATTCTATACTATTTTTCAAGAGCCATAAACAAATGGCTAATGTAGAAATTTAAAAAATTAAAAATATATATAATGGAGTTCTTAAAATATCACTAGTACTTTATAAAGTGAACACATGATTGACATAAATAGAGTAAAGCACTTTGCTATATTGGTAATGTATATAATCCACTTCAAACATCTATTTCTACAAGATAAAAATATAACATTAAACACACTATAACACATATATCACTAATTATTTATGTACTTTTTGTTTTCTCATGTGGAATTCATTATATGTAAGTAGGGTTTACACATACTATTCTGACATTTGCCATAGCTGGTTAAATGAATCACTAGTGCCTGACCTAAATTCAGAGTATGAATATTTATAAAAATGATCTTATGCTCCATGAAAAATGACTGAACCAATTTCTTATTGGAGACATGCAGACATGTCAGCTAAAGGTAATTATTATAACTCTGCAATTTGTAGTCAGTGAGGGAGGAGTGATGACTAAAGTAGTGTGCTTAGTGAGAAGAATGATAGAGTAGTCCACGTTTGTCCCTGTGTCCGGAATAATTCCCTAGGCTCAGGTGACTTGGGGTTATTATGTATATTACACAGTGATAAGAAAGGCAAATAAAAAATGAATAAACATGTAGCAGTTAAAGAAGATAGACTACAAAGCTTATATAAAACAGGGTATAAAATTTCTTAACTTTCCTTTTTATATTCCATAATATATTTGGTATATATATATGCCTTCTGCAGCTGTTTATATTCTATCCTAAAACATATTTTTACATATAAAGAAGGGAAAAATCATATCAAATTTAAAAGCTGAAAGAAATATAAGAGACTATTTGGCTATAGAAAAAATATAGACTAAAGATTACTATTTTGGTAGATTAAATATACAACTAAGTTAAAATAAATAAATGTGCTATATTTGCTATGTTTTCATGTACTCTTTAATACATATGTGAGCAATCTGGAAAATAAATTATAAAAAAGGTAAGTATCTTAGGTGATTTAAAAATACAAAGAGTGCAACCATGTCAAAAATCAGAGGGTGCTCTGTTCTCTAGAGTAGGCCAGATTTTTTTCTCTTTTGAATAAAACAAAGATGCACACCTTTAAGAAAATACAGGCCCAGGGAAAGTCCTGAGATCTACGTGGATGACAGGGAAAAAACAAAGAAAGAGTCAGGCCATTCTGGCCTGCTAATTAACAGAGTTTATAAAGGACAACTTATATACAAGACATGGCTTGGGTGGCTGCAAGATAAAATAGATCAATTTTGCACCGATTGGCAGATGCCGAAGAATTAATAGAGCAGGGCAGTATGGATGGGGCTGCTAGCTGTGAGCTGTCACAGGTATGGAAAAATGCTTTACATACTTTACCTGCTTGACCTGGTCAGAACAGGCTGACCACTGTGGAATTCAGGAGAAAGGTACTGGCGTTACATCAGTAGGAAAGGATCAGTTATGAGCAGATAGTCTAGCTTGCCTGTTTGGCAGTGGTTGTGTCATGAATCAGTTTCTCCTCCAAGGATGCCAAACAGATCTGATATTCTTAAACAATATCCACTCTTTTCTTTTTAATTTTATTTTAATCATTGTCAAGTACAGTTTTTTTGTCCTTTACTCCCATCCCAGCCCACCCACACATCCCTCCCCACTTCCCTCCCATTTCCACCCCCTAGTTTTTGTCCATGTGTCCTTTATATTTGTTCCTGTAAACCCTACCCATTCTTAAATACAATTTAAAACAATCTTAAGTGGCATTCTGATGTTGACACATTGGTTTAGATTCTGTGTTTATGGGTTTAATTATCATTTCATATAGCGAGGTAGGTGTATGGTCATTACACTGACTAAAGAATGAAAGCACACAGGATTTTGCCTCCAAGCAATCGGCTGTTTCAAACTGGAGAAGGGATGTAAACTTCCTTTTTATCCAGAGCTGGAGTTACTGGTAGAGATGACATTCAGTTACAGTAACTCTAAGAACTCTGCTTAGGTGAGTTGAAAAAGGCCCTCTACATTCCATGGTAGTAACAGTAAGCAAAAAACTGTCTCAATTTTGTAACAGAGAGTTGTTACAGAACTTTGCAAGGAGTACATGGTTTATTTGATTTCAGTAATGTGAATTTCACATTTCTGAGAAAGTTGTACTCAAATTTTTGTTTAAATTTAAGAACAAGAGTTATCAGTCACTATGCATTTCCAACTTCACCAAAATTATTTTTTGAGGTGTTAAGCAGCATGTTTTACCATAAAATGTGGGCTTAGACTCAACAAGGAAACAAGGAGGTGCTTTTCTTTCTTGTCTGTAGACCATAAAACACACCATAAACTAAATGAACAAAAAAGGCACATTTTTTTGGACAATCATAACCTAAGTATATGTGCCTCCTGCACATTACAAAATGCCATGAAAAGAAAATCAGTATTCCATCACACTGTTCATCTGCAAGATGCCAAACAACCAAAATTATTTTTTAAAGGGGCAGGGGTGCAAACATTTGGAATGTTCACTAAATGTGTGGACAATGTAAAGGACTTCACAATTATTAAAAAAACAAACAAGCAAACAAGCCTAAACTTGACTGTAAGTATTCCAGAAAACTCTATCTATGATTATTAATATAAATTGCAAACAGATGGATAAAGACTTTTTTTCTGGAGACCACTATTCTGTTCTTGACTATTAAGACAAATACTTGTGGGTCAGAAACCAAAACCCCTCCAAAAGCAGGCCAGCTTTGTGAGTAAAGCCCACTGGTTGTGAGAAGGCCTGCAGTGTTCAGGACTGTGACAAGAGGAACACTTACATTGTCAACACTGCTCTGCCCTTATGTCTGTGTATAACTGAAGGCAATTAGCAAATCTGGATTTTTATTTACACTTTAAAATTTTATTTAAATCTCATTTGTGGGAAGAAATCAGTTTGCAGCACATGATTTGAAAATGTAATAAGTTAATTAAGGTTATTGTAATGTTCCATGATCTGCTATATTACAAGTGATGTTTTATTGGTTATTATGCTAACTTAAATATTGAAGAAGAGAAGAATAATACATATTGACAACAAAGGCTGAAGGGAAAGTCAGTAAGACATAACGTAAATTCAGAATAATAATAAGATTATTATAAATACCTTTTAAAATAATGATAACATAATTGATTTATTTGGAATTCAGTTTTCACAGGTGAAAGTGAAAGAGTTTGTTCAGAAGATATTTAAGATCCATTTTGATTCTCATGTTCTTATGGTGAAAATTAAAGGACTGAAATTGCTTGCAGAGCTCAAACCTATTGCTTCTTAATAATAATTAGAACCAAGTGATAGGGTTTCTTTTTGGGATAACTAAGAAACAGTCTTCTTAAAGACATTCTATTTATTATTTATCATTGGTATTTTGAAACAAATACTGACTACTTAAAAAGGTGAGGTGCTTCATATTGTTAAAGTATTTAGTTCTATAAGCTTTAAATTTAATTTTTCATTGCCATGAAAAAATTATTATAGGAATTTGGGGAATCATTTACACCTTTCTGCATGCAAACTGAGTAAAGGTATATGGATAGAGGAAGAGAAAGAATATCCTGTAGAGGACCTTAATTTTTCCCCAAATGTTATCAAAATTAATCTTAGCTGATAGTGTTCTATCATGTAAGGTATTTAATATATGAGTGAAGAATATAACTAAAAATTAATATATCTTGCCTGATTTTTCTAAGAATTTTTTATATAGTAACTCCTAAAACAAATAAATTTTCTCTTGTTGTTTGTTGTTTCTTATATCTTGAAGAAATGGGAAATTATTTTGTCTTAAAGTGTAATGGTCCTGTGTGTCAGTGGGAAAACCTTCAGTCTCCCAGCATGTATCCTGCAACCAAAGATGGCATAATGATTAATGTGACGAGTTGCAGATGAATGGGTATCATAAAAGCTGTCAAAACTTTGATTCCTTTGCCACTTATATTTAATCTTACATAGTCTCTTGATGTAGTTATCCATTTTTAATGCAGCAAACTGTTATTTCATTCATGAATAATTTAGAAAACACAAAATGGATGATGGGAAGTTTGGAAAGTAAAGATGCCATTTTCTCTGATGTAAGTCCCACAAAGCATAAAAACAAATGTCACTCTCAAGGGTGTGTTCAGTAGTTTGCGCTGTTGATTTTGACGCTGCTCTTTGATTAAACAAAATGAGGAGAGCTCTGGCTTCACAGTTTACATCTCCTTTTTCCCCTACTTTTTCCTGTTATGTGAATTAACATTTATGATAGTGTGAATAAGATGCACCTCTGTATTAGGAATGTTTCTTATGAATAAGGTTGATTTAATTTCATCAATATCATAACAACTTAGTATATATTACTAAAATCATTCTTAATTTTCAGTTGTGTACTTCTAATGTGTGTTACCTGAAGATAATATATGTGAGAAATATATTTTGACTTTTTTTTAGTGTATGCCTATATCCTAATGTATTTAATATTGGGCTAAAAAGTAGATGGCTACTTTTATTATGCAGTTTGAAACAAACTTAGGTAAAATCACCAAAATATTTTTCACAAAAATAATAATGTGTTTCTGTTTTATGATTTCCATGAAAAAGATGATGCAATATGACTAGAAGGGGCTTTATATTAATTTATTATTTAATCAGTATAATTTTAATAAAATATTTCATCAAACATCAATATCATTCTGGTAATAGTGTACTAGAGTTTAAAATTAACCTCTCTGTTAACAACACAGAATTTATGGATAAAGTAAAATAATAATTAAAATTTGGATGTTTAGTTTAACATGATAAAGGGTTAGTGGACCAAATTCCAGGAGAAAGTAGGCAGCTATAGGCATATATCTAGTACTTGGAGAAGTTTTTGTATTAAGACATGTTTACAATTCAAAAAAAATGTTTCTGTAAAAAAAATGAGATTCAGATTTTGAAATGGGAACAACATGGAGCGTCGGGCCTGTCTAACTAAAGAGGAGAATCTGGTTTACTTGTGTTTCAGTCTGAGGTCCCACAGGGCTACACCTTCAGAATGAGGATGACGCTGGGGTAAAACTGCGGTCCTGTGGGACTTTCAGCCTGTTTGTACCTCGAGCCTAGAGCATGGACTAAGCTTGCCCTTGTCTCCTAGTGCTGCTTGCCCTGTGAGTTTCTGGTCCAGAAGCAAAGAAAGTATATTTTCAGGAAGTTAATATTATCATAAGTTTAAAATTCTATAGCGGTGTTAGGAACCAAATCAATACACTTGCAAAGGAAACGTGACCTGTATATCTTATAGTCAATGAAAATTTTAAACAATGATATTGCCTTTTTATACCCTTCATATGCTCAATCTCCTAAATAACCTTTTCTCTCTCTTTAGTGTTAACTACTTCTAAATTTATGAATTTTTTGATGTGCTTACCCTATACCAAATGTTTTCTGAAAAATTATTTACAAATGTCAATGACCCAATTTAGATGGGTGATGTTTTAATTTAAGTCAGATTTACTTTTCACTTATTTTCCCTTGTGTCTTTACATTCTAACTGTGGGAATCAGATTAATGTTTTAAATAAAAAAAATGGGAAGATGAAACTATGAGATATGGATTAAACTAGTGAAGTGGTCTATTTAAAGCATATTACCCATACTTAGATATATTAGCTTAATTTAATTCATATGGTATTTTCCTGTTTATGTTTTTTCTATGCCTGTTTCCATAGAAAACAGCAAAAAAACCTTATGTAAGTATAAATTTAAAAGAAAACTTGGAATTCACAATTAACTGAGACTTCATACAGCAGGTCCTCAAATAATGTCATTGTATTCAAAGTCATTTTCTTATAAAATTGGTGAGAAAGAAACTTATTCTTGTTTGGGACCACTGTATGTGTACAGTTGGTAGTTTTGTTCCCATGTTTGTGTGGGTACCTCATAACCCACATATGCGTAGGTTAGGTAAACTGGCACACGTGTAGTTGTGGGTGTGAGTGTGCCCTTGGATGGAATGGGGTCATGTGTAAGGTGGGTTTCCACCTTGCCTCTTGAGCTGCCCAGATAAGCTCAGGCCACCTGTGATCTCAAACTGGAGTAAGTAGGTTAGAAAAGAACTGTCTTTTAAATGTTTTATTTATTTGTTTTTAGAGAAGGGAAAGGAGGGAGAAAAAGAAAGAGAGAAACAGTAATGTGTGGTTGCCTCTCACACGTCCCTCACTGGGCTTCTGGCCCTTAACCCAGACATGTGACCTGACA
Organism: Phyllostomus discolor; assembly: GCF_004126475.2. NCBI lineage: Eukaryota > Metazoa > Chordata > Mammalia > Chiroptera > Phyllostomidae > Phyllostomus > Phyllostomus discolor. Next base: position 38,989,608 of record NC_040903.2, read on the forward strand.
GAAGGCCAGTGCTCAGTCCACTGAACCACACCAGCTAGGGCAAAGGAATTACTTTTTCATCAAGTTTTCTTAAATATATTTATAGCTCACATTTATTCCATTGTTTAATATTAGAAGTGTTTTGTTTTTTGTTTAGACATTTAGTGAGATTTCTGTGACTAGAAATTTGCTATAGGAATTTAACTTATTTTTATTAACTAAACTATAGAAAAATTTATTTACTTACACTTGTTTTGTTTAAGGTCACAATTTCCAAGAACTTATGGGCAATGTTAAGTGAGGAATTAGTGTACTGGATTTGTACCCCAATTCATGACAATATTTGGCATAAGGAAAATATATAATTCTGTTGTAAAGAAGGGAGAATATTACTAATGTCACTATAATCTTTACTGGTTTATTTTGTAAGGGATTGGTATAATTTGCTGCATTTTTGTTGGTAGATACACCTATGCTTAAATGCTGTAATATCAGACCAACAAATATTCTGATAGAAATTAGCCAATGTTACTAACACACTCAGGAAGGATTTCTTCTCTCTTGGGAATCTTATTTTATTGTTGTTCCCATAACTATGAAATGCAATTAAAATGGTGATTTGTTTGGTAATTTACCTGATATTTCAATGTGGCAACAAGATCCTTGCCTTGCATTTGCCTATTATATTCTTTCTAGAGATAAAGTCCAGGAACATTTAATGTATGTATGAAATAAAATCTATCATTAATCAATTTTTCCCACTTGATCTCCTAGTTATTAATCATTCTACTTTATTTTGTTTTAAATTTTATCCAATCCCACCATTTGTTTAGCATCTGTGCTTTTCTTTAGAAATATTTTAGTTTTTTATCTGAAAATCACTAGATGCGTTTTGATAAAAAGCAGGTATACATTTCCCAGAAAATTCAAAGACCTTGGAACATCTCAGCTAAGTATTGCACTCTTTTTACTTATGTTATCTTTATGTGTGTTTTAATTATCCCTTCATGTTATTTACCAGACATTAATACAGTCAATATTCATTTACATTTACTCAAATTTGTGGCTCTCTTTGCTCCTAAAGAATTATTTGTATCTGCTTTTTATTTTCCTCCGATCTCATCATATTTTACTCCAAACCATGATATGCTTATCATCACACATGATCAGACTCATTAGACAGTCTGCTGATACCCAAATTCTCACTGTCTACTAGCCATTTTATCTGTGTGATATACTTAGAGTTTCTAAGGAATAATTTTCTCATCTGTGTACTGTGTTACAATAATAGTATATGTCTCATATTCTAAAATTCAATAATTTAATGTATTTAATGTATTTAGAACAACAGCACATATGAAGTATTATCCTTTTATTATCAATTTTATTAAGTCCAATGAAACAATTTCTGCTGAAAACAATATTATTAAATGATAGATCCATTTATCAGTTTAAACCCTCTTGGCAGCATTTAACAAAATAGCTATTGTACCATTGTTGATAGACATTTTTAAACTTTTATGAACTATTTTATATTCCTTTTTGGTTGCTACTTTCACGCTTCCTTTACTAAATTGTCTTCTTCCCCAACACTGATTGAATTCCTGAAGTTTTGGTCTTTGTCCCTCTTCTCAATATGTTGGCTTAGAAATATATATTGCTGAAGTAATCATATTTATGCCCAGATTTTAAAATATCACTTGCATACAAATAATTTACTACTTAACTTATATTTTCCAAATATCTCACCTCTATTCTAGACATGTATGTTCAAATGCCTACTTGGTGCCTCTTGTTTGAGATCTCAAAAATTAAATCCATTCTTCTATACTGTCAGTGAAACTGTGTTCTATGTCCTCAAACGTGTTTTGTTTAAATGTGACATTTAATATTTCAATTAGACATAGGTTTCTGAAAAGTATGTAAATTATTGTATTAAACTTGTATTTTCTATTTTAAAAACATACCAAACATCAAAGTCTCCTCTTCCCACAAAAACAAACTTGAATTTTTTCCAGATATCAGCAACACCGTGATTAACAATCTAGTTATATGATAGTAACCAACTGAGGACATCTTTGTCCTCACTCAAATAATGCAGGTTTCTCTGAATCATTATATACCTTCCCATCCCAGTAGAAGTTTGTACTTCCCATACCAATCTACATTGATAATCAACTATGTGCCGTTTTGGTATTTTGTTTTGTTTTCCTCTGTAGATTTGCTGTTATTTTTACTGTTTAGTGCAGTGGAGGTTGGTTAGTTTTTTGGATTTGCTTATACAAACCAAACTTAAAAAAAGTTTTTAAGTTTGCTCAAGTTTAAGTTTAAAAAAAAGTTTTTTTAAGTTGCTCAAAAAAATGCGTCAAGAGAAAACCAATGTCACAAACAGCTCCTCTGTCTTCGTTTGCATGTCTCTGGGATCTTGCTCAACAGTCCAGTGTTTTGCTAACCTGGAAGAATGTTTTGTTTCATACAATCTAGTCCATCGTGGGTTGTGGAATTCTTTTTTATATTAATAAAATAAAAAAATCACTATTTTTAAAATTGTTCTGATATAGAAGAGACAGATGCTTAAGATATGACAAAAGAAACATTACATGCTTATGCTTTTCACTTTCTGTTCATAAAAGCTTAATCACAAATTCATATGCATGATTTATAAAAATATAATATAGAAATACTACTAAAAATAAAACATTTTTGTTATTGTTTTGGTCTGAAATATATGTCTCTTCCAACTCTTTGTATTGTTGATTCCTTTATTTTTCTGCTATTATAACAAATTCCCTCATATTTTGTGTTTTGTTTATATAATTTCCAAGAAAGATGAACCCAGTAGCTTTCTCCTCTCTCCCTTTCTCCTCTGTTCTCTCTCTTTGACCCCTCTTTTTCAGAGATATAAAAATGTTGGTTGAATATTCCTTAGACCTTATGTGCTTAATTCAAGAAAATAATTCACTGTACTAGTATTAATGAGAAGAATCTTATTCAATTAAACTGTGAACTGAAAAACAATTATGTATAGAAAATATTTCCCAAAGATATTAGAATTCCCATACACACTATGCTTATATGTAAAGCCAGAGGCTGAAATGTTGAATGCAAATTCTTTTCTATTCTAATATCTTATCTACAAATTGGATATGGTCATATGTCACATAAATTTTTGAATGAGAAGCTAGAATGTCAATATTTTGAAAGTTCATCTGATCATAATACAGAATAGCTTTAGGCAGCACTTCGACTAATAGAGATTTGGATAACTTATAAGCTTTCTTCCTGCAGAACTCATAAGTTATATAGTAGTCAGTTCTGTAGCAGAAGTAGTGGAATAAAAACAAGAACTTACAATGTGAGCATTTCTTTAGTACATCAAGGTTGTTGCCTTATGTGGTGAAATTCATTAAAAACTTAAGTCAATTTTTTAGTTGTTGAAAGAAATTTAAAAAAATTATATCACAGGTAGGATTTCCTATGCAACATACTCATAACTTTCCCTTAAAAACATACCCAAATCCATTGTAGTTGTCTTCCACTCATAAGTGTATAATCATTGGGGCTGAGCTGGGAGTCAGGGGAAGGTCTATCTTTCCAAATAATATAAAGACAAGGTGCAGAGTAAAGGAAATTATGATCTTTTTGAGCTTGTTTCAGTGAGAACTGTGAAAGTAAGACTTAGAAGTACAAGAGATTCTAGCAACATGACAATAAGGTCATCCACTAATGACTGAAGGACATAGTTTCTTGACAGCAGTGATGCAATAGCAGGCCCAAACTTTCATCCCTGAAATTCTTGTTATCTACAGTAATATAAATAAGCCCACCATCTGCTTGTGATTATCTTTAGTAAATTATATTTATAATATGTACTTTAAAAAGTCAGTTATCAAGCCCTGGCTGGCGTAGCTCAGTGGATTGAGCACGGGCTGCGAACCAAAGTGTCACAAGTTTGATTCCCAGTCAGGGCACATGCCTGGGTTGCAGGCCACGGCTGCCGGCAACCACACATTGATGTTTCTCTCTCTCTCTTTCTCCCTCCCTTCCCTCTCTAAAAATAAATAAATAAAATCTTTTAAAAAAGCCAGTTATTACTTTATAATAGATCTTCATATTAATCTTCATGGAAATCTGAATCCCATAGTTGTATAAATTATAATTCCTGAAATATAGCAAAATTATTTTCTATAATCATGTTATTTCTAACTTTAAATTATATAAAATGATGTTAATAATAAATACTTTAAGAAAATCCTACACAAATTTTAACATAACACTTCTTTCATGTTTAATTATAAGCAGAATAATACCTATTAATAGAATGGTAATTGCTATAAAAAATGTTTTAGTTCATATATATATATAGTCTTTTATTCCTTTGAATTATGTTTATATACACATTACAAATACACACATTATTATATTTAACAAATGATCATTATAAATTTAAATATCTAGGACAAATATTCTTTTTAAAATACTAATTAAAAAAAGCTAGTTCTCTAAATACATTATTTATCATTCTCAAAATACAAAAATATTTCAATTAAAGCATGCTATTTCATAAAATTTTTACTTAATTCAAAATTGACCAGTAGTTACAGATGAATACTATTCTTCATTTTGTCCATAGACACTTTAATCAACGTGGAAGTGTGTTGGGATCAATCAGTTGCAACGGTTGAGTTTGCTCATCTTTATCCAGCCATTCATCCTATGGCAGCAAGGAACACACTGTGTAATTGACTTTGGATGAAACTCAATATAAGGTCAAACTTTGACACAGTAGCTATTATCAGTTTGGTTCAAATAATTGAGCACAGATTTTTGTTTGCTGCTTTCAGTGAATGGGGTAGGAGACTCTGTTCTATAATGCTACCATAAATGAAAGCTCTGGGACGAGAGAGTACAACATGCTTTAGGACACACCAAGTGTTTATGGATTCTCAGTTGAAAAAGTATTGATGGTTGCAAGAATTATGGTATCAAGTACAAAACAATGTCCATAGAAAAGGAGGGAATAAAGCTTAAGGCTTAGAATCTCTTTCAGGATACACAGTAAAATGATGTCTCAAATTTCTGTAGGTATTGTCATAGGCTTAGAAAAAGTTATGTGATGCACTACAGTTCCCTCTAACAAAGAGAACACTATATAAATATAATCTAAAAATTATATTTATATTTATAAATTTGGAGTTATAAATAAGTATCTCCATACTTATATATAACTGTGCTCTATGGCAGAGTATTATCTGTGTTTCTTTTCATTCTAATTTTGAACACCATCAAAACAAGGCAATATGAAAAGGAATAATCATTGGGATTAGTTGTTTTTTATATTTTGGGGGAAAGTTCTAAGTTTCCTTCAGTTCATTTCCAGTCCAGACTTAAAAGAAATACTTGGAGAATTTTTGAGTTTATATAATTCACAATTTATTTATTTATTTTATTTTATTTTAAAAATTATTTTATTGTTGCTCAATTATAGTTGTCTGTATTTTCTCCCCACCCATACCCCCACTCCCTCCAAACCCACCTCCCTCCCTTGCTTCCACCCTCCCCCTTAGTTTTGTCCTTGTGTCCTTTATAGTAGTAGTTCCTGAAAACCCTTCTTCCCACAGTCCCCTCTCCTCTATCCTCTGGTTATTGTTACATTGTTCTTAATTTCAATGACTCTGGTTATGTTTTCTGCCTTTTTCTTTTGTCGATTATGTTCCAGTTAAAGGTGAGATTGTATGGTATTTGTCTCTCGCTGCCTGGCTTATTTCACTTAGCATAATGCTCTCCAGTTCCATCTATGCTGTTGCAATTTATTTAATAAATTGTTTGATCATATATTCTCAGTAACAATTTTTCACTTTCCATTTCTGAATTAATTTTTAAAAATATTTTATTTATTTATTTATAGGAAAAGGGAAAGTGAAAGAGTAAAAGAAGGAGAGAAGCATTGATGTGAGAGAGAAACATTGATAGGTTACCTCTTGCAAGCTCCCAACCAGGGACCTGTCCCACAACCCAAGCATGTGTGCTTACTGGAAAATGAACCAGCTGCATTTTGGTTGGAGGGGTTGATGCCCAACCAACTGAACCACACTATTCAAGGCTGTAATTTCTTATATTTACATAACTTTCCCTTAGATTATTCCATACGTATTAAGTTCTAAATGTTCAAGGCTACATTCAAAGATAAAACATGGTCACACAACAAGTTCTTATGGGTTTATTTCAATGTAAAATAGTTATTTTTGTCTGGGTTTTTCTCCCACCACTACCTTAATAAAATAAAATAAGCATACCATTGAATATTTTTCTTAAAGAGTGCCACTGGAATTTTCCACTCATTTTTTCTGTCTTTTACCATAAAAAGTAATAATGTTTGGGTATAAATGTTTAAAAAGCAAAATCAAATTAGACACCAAATTTATTTAGCACATGAGAAAATTTCCTCAATCTGTGAAATAATGCAGTTTCAAAGGTCTCTCACAATTAAAACCTTCTATGAGTCCATGAATATATGACTGTAATTTAAATCACTAACCGCTCAATGATTTCCCTTACCCAATATTTTATGCTTATTTCTTTTTTTTACCTTCATGATACAATCACCTGACATGATCCTCTGTATTCATATCAATAACATTTTTATTCCATTTGGTTTTCTGTGGAGTATAAATGAAAAATAAGGCTTATAATAGTATAATGACATTCTTCTTCTGTGAAACCCTATTAAATATGAGAGGTGTCTTCTTCTTTACCCTTATCTGCTGTGGGATAGGGAAAGGGCATTTATTTGGGAGTAAAAAATGTGACAGAGAAAATACCACTAGACCTTTGCATCAGCTCTCCACCTTGTAACAGACCATACTGAAAAAAAAAAGCTGCTTAGATTAAGTAGTTTTGTTTTTCAATATCAGAAGCAAATTGGTGGCATGATTATAGACATTAACTCTTAAAATAAGAGAATATTGTTAGGAATATCCCAATATATTTGAAAACTACTGAGGTGGACAACTCAGGAAGAAATGGATAATCAGATCACCTATAAAATTCTCCCCAAATTTAGCTATATCTCAGTCTCAATCCCTTCTGAGAAGAGACTGATTTCAAGAAAGACATTCTTTCATCTATTGTACTATCATGTCCCATCACACATCCTACTTTCCTATACCAAGTTCTTTTCCATCTCTTTCATTTCTTTGTATAAAAGAAGAACACTTTTCTGCTTGGCCTCTGAGATATTTGCAGATCTCATATTCAGAGATTTCCCCCTTTTGCCAAAGCATCTTTCCCTGTCACAATAATCTCTTTCCCATTTCTTGTAATTATTCTTATGAATACAGTCACTCCTTAACCTAAATCCTGATTTTTTAAATCTAAAATGTGCATGATGTGAATTTTGTATTTTTATTAGGTCCTTGGAAACCGCTGAAATATATAAAACAAGAAACATATATGATTCATTAGGGTTTGGATATATTTCTTTGATTGACCAATGGAGAAAAAGAGTGGAGTGAAGCAAGAGGGTTGGTTTAGGAGACAATTGCGAGAATGGAGGCTGGAGATTTTGGATGGACTCTAGTGAGCACAATGGAAGAAGGATTTAAGAAATAGGTGTGAGGGTTGTGGAAACAAGACCTTGCTGATAGATTTAGGGCTGAGTTATAACTAAAGAAGAATCTAAGTTATCTCTAGATTCTTAGTAAGAGTGATAAGATGAATGATCCTATCTTTTATTGTAAATGGGAAAGATGGAAGAAGATTGGTGTCTGTTTTTAGTAGATATACCCACTACCTTGTTATATCTTTAAATCTGTTCCAGATACATGAACTAGAAAATCCTTAGCATAGAGGTTAAATGCAAGCCATACACCAAAAGAAAGAATAAAAAGAAGAGGAAGAGGAAGAAGAAAAGAAGAAGAAGAAAGAGGAGGAGGAGGGGGAGAAGGGGGAGGGGAAGGGGAAGAAGAGAGAATGCATACCCTAGCTCTAAGGCATTTCATTTTTCTTTGAATTTGAAGGAAAAGAATCAGTAATGAAAACCAAGAGGCAGCCCACTCTGAAAGAGAAGGGATACCAAGTGATTTCATTGTCATGCCACACAATGGAAAATCTTTGCAATTTATTTTATTATGTTCTATGATTATTTTTACAGTGTAAAACCCTCCCAACTACTGTTGCAAGAAATGCTAAATGCTTTTCTACAAGTAGTCTTCTTTATTTTCTGATACTGGTTAGGTGCTACTGAAATGTGTTCCAATAATAGGCTTTGCATGTGTTTTAAAGCTTATCTAACTCTCTTGTCTAGCCATTAAATGGCTATATTCTATATCTGTTACTAGATTGAGAACTTGCAGTCATGTTCTCTCACTTAATAGAACAATGAAACTTTTTGTAAAAATTATTCAAATGTAGAGGAATAAACAATTTGAAAGGGATAATTATAAATACAATTTGTGCAATAGTGAATTTGAGGCACCCATTATAATCATGCCAAGATGAAGAGATGGAAAACTTAAGGTGCTTCAGCCTCAGGGCTTACTTAATATGGGTTAACAAATGCAGGGCTTCTTAAAACAATATCTGAGTGTTTTTTTGTTATATCAGTGAGTATAATTGGATGCCAATATTAAATTGCTATCATTATGGCAATATACTTATCAGTTGTAGTAGGAAAACTATGGAAGGGGGTAAAAAAAGGATTACCTTTATCTTTGGCCAAAAATCCAAGTTTGGTGTTTTGTTGTTGTCAATATTATGCACATTTTGAAAAGTAACTGGAATTGAAACTAATGCCAATTGAGTCAATACAGATATCTTAAGTTAGATCATAATTTTAAAAAAAAACAAATGCTTAGGCCTGGTGAAACAAAAGAAGCCACACAAAAATCAGGGATACCTTCATAAAATCATGCTTTCTGAAAATGGCTGAGCTTCTTTGTGGCTTGGAATAAAAAAATAAATAAATTCCTTCTACAACTGTTATGACGCACTGCAGACCTGGTGACAATTTTTGAAAATTTTAAAGCATATCATGAAAGATTTGACAACATGAAACTCCATTAATGTAATGGTTTTTCTGGCTGCCAGTTTCTGTTCTCTGTGTGTTCAGCATCTGCAGTCACAATCAAGAAAAACTACTCTACTGTGAGACTCATTTAGGAAAAGCAAAACAAAACAAAAAACTTTTCAGGTCTTTGAAAGGTTAGTTAGGGCTTTTTTGTTATACAAAAATAATATCAAAAAACAATTTTGACTGGCTTTGAACAAATGAACATCTAACATATTTGACAACATAAATGGTCTAATTATTTATTTTATTTTTAAAAAGATTTTATTTATTTATGTTCAGAAAAGGGAGGGAGAAAGAGAGGGAGAGAAACATCAGTGTGTGGTTGCCTCTCATACATGCCCAACTGGGGACCTGGCCTGAAACCCAGGCATGTGCCCTGACTGGAAATTGAACCAGCAGCATTTTGGCTTTCAGTCTGGTGCTCAGTCCACTAAGCCATATCAGCTAGGACCAATTACTAATTTTAAAAGAAAAGTTATTATGCTCCATTTCAACATGTATTAACATCAAATATAACTAATATTTCTTCATGAAAATTGTCAAGAATACTAACACTTATGTTACAAAGTTTTAACTTTCCAGCCTTTAAAAATGATTTGTTTTAAAGAAAATGAGAAAACTATAAATATACACATCCCAGAGCTTGTGGTGTTCTGAGGGTAAATTTTGAAACACATGAGTGATCTTTAGGTAGAGGTTTGTTTTCCTAAAAAAATGGAAAAAGTATTCTCAGCTTATTTTGACAGAAGCATTGCTTATTTTTGAAAGTGTTTGTTCACACAAATATATTTGTCAACACACTTTGATACAAAATATTGGCAGAAATATATGGCAATAAAGACATTGCTTTTAGACCAAAGTGCTATTCTGAAAGAAAATAATAGAGTACATGGAGCTGCAGATCTTTAGATGCATGTTTCTGGTGCTGACATGGCAAAAAGTCATATGTCATACAAAAACCATTAAAAAAGAGAGAAATTTCCTAATTCCTTAAAAACCCAAAGAATTCTCATAAAATAAAATTTGAGTCTTATGATAATTAAAATGTATATTTATAAGTAAAAAATATTTTCTACTTACCAATGTTTTAAGCTTATAGTGTTGTATTTTCTATTCCTTAGATATGCAGAAAACTCAGATTATGGGTGGTTTAATTTGCTGTTCCTATCTATCTAGATGAGTTTTGAGGGCATCTGTGAGAAGAGTCAGATTTAGGAGGTCCCTGTTATTCTATATCAAACCAAAAAGACAAGATGATTAGGTTTTAAGCAAAAGAGTGTCAGAGATTTGGAAAGATAAAGGTGTGACAGAACTCAGAAACGTATGTGACTACCCATTTGCACATCTTAAGTAAACAGGAAAAAAGATGAACTTTTTCTTCTTTGCTCAGATACAAGCAATCTCCAAGGGCACCTATTATACCTACCACATCCATCTCACCCTGCTACAAAGGCTGAGGCAGAGAATTAATCACTGGTAGGGTTTTCATGAGTAACAGTACTTCTATTGTCCTTGCGCTCATAGTGTAGTTTATCACCTGAGTACTTTTTCTCTTCCCAGGATAATACTACCTCAAGTTTTCTCAGGTCCTTTCAATGAGCACATTTTTATCCACTTTAAGCACCTTTGCTTATTTACCTTTACATTAAGTATTTTACCTTTTCTAAAGTGTCAGCTCCTTCAGGAAGTCTTCTATGATTTATTGCAAGCTGGATTATGGGCCTTTCCTCTGTTCAACTAGAGTAAACCATACACATCTCCATCACTGAACTTGACGTGTTATTCTGATAGTGAATATGCCTCCACTTATGAAATATGGATGCTTCACAATTTCTTTTTTTATCTTTGCACTTCCTAGTATCTCTCAGAGAGGCTGACATTTAGTAAATACCCAATAAATACTGGTAAAATTAATTTATGGATAAAGAAATTAATGTAACTGTTCTATCATGCCTGCAGTCTGCATGGTCCCAACCTATGAAAAATGTTTCCCTAATGCTTTTTTTTGTTATGGTTAGAGTTCACTTGTCTCCACAGACAGTTTCCTATGCTTGTGTCTCTGGCTACAGGGCAAATTGGGCATAAAGATTCACCAGATCTTTCCCAGAGGATGGAATTATGGAGCATTTTGCTAAGCAAACTCTCAGGTGATCTACTTTCTATTCTTATTTCCAACTATGTCTTCTTTGGGACACACACATGGATATCTCTTCTCTATATGATGCACAATAATAAGAATAAACCCATCCTCAAGGTTCTGCCTTCCCTCAATTGCAGAAGAGTATTTGATAGTGAAGGACTACCGGTCCAAGATCATTACAATTCTTGGTATTCAAAAGCCAGTTTCTATCCTCTCCTCTAGAGATACCTGAGACTGTGACAGTCAGACCATAGAATTTAGGATTCAAAGAAACCTTGTGATCACCTAGCCTTCTCAGGTGACATACATTTATTTGCCCACAGTCACAGAGCTGATTAATGACAGAATGGTTTTAATTATAAAATCAAAGTTTCTGAACTCATAGTTCTGTGTTTTTTCTGCATGTTCTGCTTGAATAAGTGGCTCCAAGGGGAAGTTGAAAAACCACTTACCTACATTCAGGCTCAAGAGTGTGATATAAATACCACTCTGTCATCTCCAACCAAAAGTTTGGAGAACTTTCTTCCTTTATTTTTATCATGAAAAAGGAAATGAAGTATTACTTTAAAATGAAAAATAGGATGTATATTTATATTACTTAAAACCTAATATATGCCTTGTATGGTGTGGTTCAGTGGATTGAATGCCAGATTACAAACCAAAGGGTCGCTAGTTCAATTCCCAGTCAGGGAACATACCTGGGTTGCAGGTCAAGTCTCCAGTAGGGGGCGGGCAAGAGACAACCACACACTGATGTTTCTCTCTCTTTCTCCCTTTCTCCTCTTCCCTCTAGAAGTATTTAAATAAATAAATTTTTTAAACTAATATAGGTATATTTATTATACAGATAATACCAATGTTACAATTATTGACTTAAGGATATAAATCAAGCATGCCCAAACTTTTGGCATCTCTGGCCACACTGGAAGAAGAATTGCCTTGAGCCACGCATTAAATACACTGAGACACATAATGAAAAAAACATAAGGTTTTAACCAAATTTATAGTTTTGTGTTGGGCCACATTCATAGCCATCCTGGAATACACACAGCCTGAGGGCCGCAGGTTGGACAGCCCTGATATAATTCTAAATCGTAAAATATTGAATAATTTTTGTTTGCCTTGATACAAATTGATTTTTGCCTAACAAAATAAGACAGATATTTTAAATTCTGTGGATTATCGTGTGAGGGTGATCTGTAGCCCATTTCACAGAGAAATCAGTTGCTTATGGTAGATGACATATTTTTAGTTCTTATTAATGTAATTATCATTTACAACAGTTTGGGGGGAATTTCCTTCTATTCCTTAAATAATCTTTTAAGAAGGTGAAATGTGTAAAATACTGGAAATAAATAATTCACTGTGAAGAAATAATTTACATAACATGGAGCTGAAAAAAATTAAATTTTGACAATAGGAAATTTTTTCAGGTGGTTTATATGAATTTTTCTGAAGGCTGATCTGTAATGTTGACTTGATTTTCATAGTGTGTGGCACAATAAAGACTATTAAATTCAGGGAAGTATCACTCTATCAGTCACATTTTAACTTTCATTATTACACTTGGATTTCTATCCAACTTTTTATAAGGTTTTTAAAAAATAATCCTCACTAAACTGGTACCTGAATTTATCAGTATAACTATTTGGGTAGGGCAGATGCTATGTAAAAGGCAGGTTCCAACTGAGTAATAACTTGCTTATATGTCTGGATTGTTCAAGCAACACAGGAAAAAAAGTTCTTTGCTTAATTGAAATAAATTTTAAACTACCGAACCCTATTTATTTGAAAAGATTACCTTTTTATCTAATTTATTTTTAGGATTTATTCGATGCTTCTGTTGAACTGGTCTGACATTTAAGGTTTTAAAACATGAATTGTTCACTTTACTATACAGAAATTAAATCAATGGCCTCTTCATTAAATGTTAAAAGCATAAAGTATTGACCTATTTAACTCAAGTAATGTACCATAAATGTACCAGGTTTTAACATCAGATTAGTTCATTAAAATATAATTATGCTTATTTTTGAATTACAGTTTAAAAAGTTTAAGAAATTAAAATTGTTTAATCCTATTAGCTGTCAATCTCCTTTTGTTTGACTGATCAATTATTCTGACAAAAAATATTTCACCTATTTTAGAAAATGATTAATTATTTTTTGGCTTTCACACAATTCTATTTTTGTTTTGCCCTAACCAATTAAAACTTCAGCTGGTTAGCAGGATTCTGATAACAATGTCACCTTAGATAGATAAAAAGTCTTAGATAGATATCTTAAAAGTCTTTCTATCTTGCCTATAGATAGTTTAGATACCTTGGTAGCTATCTGAAAGAAACTGAATCTATGACTGATATGTCAAATATGAATAATTTGCAAATTCCTTATACTTTTGATACTTTAACAACTTAATAGTATATTCTTTTCTTTTGGGAGAAGTGATTCACACACACACACACACACACACACACATAAAACCACATATAGAGGAAGGTGGTTGAGGTATTTGAAAGTCTTAAAGCATTTTTTTTCACAGTATCTTTCATCACTTGGATAGTAAACAGTAACATGTTCTGAAACATTTCATAAATTTTTAAATACTAGAATGCAATTAAATCTATTTTGCATTTGTTTTTTGAAACAGATATTGCTGGCACTCCAGTTTTCCTTTGGCCTCTGGCTTTATAACCCAAATCTCTCCTTCTGTCTTCATATGGTCTTCTTTTCTGTTTGTCTCTATTCTAGATGTCTCTTGCAAGGACTCTTGTCCTCAATTTAAGGCCCACCAAAATATAGAGAAAGAGATCATTTTGACCTTCTTAAGTCAATACACCTGCAATAATACTTTTTCCAGATGAGGGTACACTCATAGGTTCTGGAACATGGTCATATGCTTTGTGCGATCACAAACCTACTACAATACATACACTGGCCAAAAGTCACATCCTACATACCGAATACATTTATGCATTTTAACATACCAACAGTCTCAACTGATTACAATATAATCTCTAAATCCAAACTCTCATTTAAATATAATCAGCTCAAAAAGTCTCAAATTGCATCATCTAAAACAAGTATGAGTCAGACTCTGAGAATGATTCATCATGGGGCTAAATTAATTTCCATTTAAAATCTTTGAAATTAGAAAAAAAGAAATATTTTCTTCTGAAATACAAATGACAAGACAGACATAAGTCAGAAATTCCCATTTCAAAACAGAGAAATCGGAAGCAATAAAGTGATTACTGGTTCCAAGTGAATTTAAATTACATTTCAAGGCCTGAGCATAATGCCCTGTAGCTTTACATTCTGACTTCTGGGCCTGCAGCAAGCAGCTCTGCCTTCCACTCTGCCCGTGGCTGTCCCACTCACCTCTGTGTACTGTATGGGCAGGGGAAGGGGTGAGGAGACATAGAGACAAAGAGAGAGGGTTTATGAGCAAAAGACCCTAAGATGTATGTGTGTATTTTTAAATGAACTTATTTGGATACTAGCAATTTATTTTAATCAAAATTTTTAAAATAAACTGTATGATAATTTTTAAAAGATTTAGTTTTTAAGGCAATTCATAGGCCTACTGTTATTCAACTTTTCCAGTATTCAACAGTGTAAATATGGTAATAAGAACTAATAATTCCCCAGAAATTGCTTAAACTTTATAAATGTCTGACAATTTGGTCAAGGTTTCACTGTTTGGAAAAATATTTCATAAACTTAAATAATTCCGGTGACTTGACAATTTTATAATTTATTCATGACCTCTGATTTGAAAGATAATTACCTGAAACATTAAGACAGTAGTATAATCTTTAAGAGCTATGCAACTGTGTTGTCTTAGTGTGAATATTCAGTCTTATTTGTTGTAATTATAATGTGGAAATCACTCATCTGTCACTAATTGGTCTGTCACTAATTGATAATTGGGCAAATAAGTTTACATTTGAGATTTATGTTTTTCTTATAACAAAAAGGCAGCCCTTTTAAACTACTTCAAAAGTTATGCAAAATTAGATAATGGTTTATATTGTTATACAGATTTACTATACTTATTAGATGTGTTATTTACTTACAACTTAAACAGAAAAATGATGATTTCTAAAGCACCCTTTTATTTTAATCTTTAGAAATAAAATTCTACTCATGTTTTGTTTAATTACCTTTATTATGAAGACGGTAACATTTTCTTAGTTGATAAGTATTCAGTAGTCAATAACAATAAGAATGTAATAGTGGATAAAGTAATATAATTTACTTCTAGGGAATCAAATTGGCAGATTATCTTTAGCTATATTCTTTGAAGCTTCCTTTGAAATTCATCTTCTTCCTAGCACTATACAGGAAGAATGTGAGGGATTGTGTATTTTCATTAAAGATTTATCATTCTTTATATTTAATACTATCAAAAGCATAAAATAATTTGAAGAAGTTGAAGAAAACAGTTGCACTGATGTGCATAGAGCAAAGGCTGATTTAGCTGTGCAAGTGAAATTTTTCAGTGCCATTGATATGTAAAAATGTTTTGCAATGATTACTTAAATGAAAGCTGGTCATTGTATAACTATGCTAAGTCACATTTTTATCAATTAAAGAATACTGGGCATGTTTTTAAGTTATAAACAATCCTCCAGAAGTCATCGTTTCACATATAATTTAATTTTATGTGAGAGTGGGTATATGCGTATTCTGCAAATACATTTATATAAATTTAAGCGCAATCTGTATATTCTTGTGGTTAAATTTGAAGCATATTTACTTCATTGTAATCTTTTGTAGATTTTATGAGGAGATTTTATTGCTTTAACTGTTATCCTTCTTACTAATTTTAGTAGCTTCAGTTATCATGGTACAATTATTCAAGCATTCCAAGCAGCGAGAACAGCTCTGCTTCAATGCCATCAATATATGGCATATAAGATTGATGAGAGTGCTACAACCAATTCTTTAAATCTGTCACTTTGGGGTTCTCAAGATGATTAGGAATTACTCTTTTGTGGCTCTTGTTTGCGAAGTGCAGCTAACCAAAGCATATAATACAAAGTAGAGCAGAGAAGAATGATCAAGGAATAACGATTCAGACACTTTCAAATGTGGAGTCTCCTTGACTTTGAAAAGCGTTTTCTCCCCATTTTTTTTTTACAAACATAGTTTCAGAAATCTTATGTGAAATAATGAAAGTTCACTGTCCAAGACTAGTATTTTTTTTTTTACAGCAAACAGGAATCTTTCCTGAGACTCACAAACTAATTAAACATATATACCTTCATGTTTATACAAGCTGAGGCTTGGAATTTGTTTGGATTAGTGCCTTTCATACACAGTGAGATGTGGTTAAGCTAAGTATGATAGACCAAATCAAGAAGTGGGTGTTGGTGGTGCAATTAGATGTAGAAAGGAGTATTTGTTTGACCAGTAATCAGAGTGCAAATGAGAAGAGAAAAAGATACAAACAATTTAAAGTGAATAGTAGAATAAGTCTGAGGGATTCCCAGGGAGAAATTAATGCATTTGTGATATTGCATGTATATATTTTTAATGCTTTCTGTCTTTAAAGGGTTAGAAAATAAATGATTAATGTGTCACTATATTACTCATGCATGCAGTAATAAATACCAGTACACTTATGAAAACAGATCATAATGGGAAAAATTTACTTTTAACTTATGTACTTCATTCATAAGTTAAAAGTAAAATATCTTGTCAAAAATATTTTTCAAAAATATCTTGTATAGTGTAAAATGGTAGAAAAGAAAAAATAAATTCACGGAGTCTTGTATATAAAAGCATTTATAAAAAGTATATTTCTACTCAAAGTACAGTAACAAGACAAAACTCCTGCAATTGTTAAGGGATTATAGGAAGGTACAAAATACCAGGCTGATAGAGAAATGTTAATTGCTTTTTATATGCCATCAATGAACAATTGAATTTAGAAATTAAAAACATCATTTATATTGGCACAAAAGTTAAGTGATTCAGTATAAATCTAATAGAGTATGTGCATGGTCTATGTGAAGAAATCCTTTAAAATGTTGATGCAAGAAATCAAAGATCTGGGTGAAAGGTGAGCCATTTCATGTTTGTGAACAGGAGAGTTAACGTTGTTAAGATGTCAATTCTTCCCAACTTGCTCTACAGATAAAATGCAATCCAAATGAAAGTTCCAGCAGTTGTTTTTATATCAACAACCTAATTTTTAAATTTATGTGGAAAAGCAAAAGAATAGACAAATAAGTCAAGGGAATAGAATATAAAGCTCAGATACAGGACCACAAATAGTCAATTGAACTTTGACAAAGAAGCAAAGATATTTCAGTGGATAAAAGATAATATTTTCAATAAATATGCTGGAACCACTGAAAATTCACATGTAAATATATGACTATAAACTGACAGTACACTCCTCACAAAAAAATGAAAAGTGTTATACACCTAAGTTTAAATGCAAAACTATAAAACATATAGAAATTGGTGAAGGATAAAATCTAAATGACCTTGAGTTTGATGATGACTCTTCAGATACAACACCAACAGCAAATCAATCTATAAGAGAAAAAAAATGGTAAATTGGACTTCACTAAATTTAAAAACTTCTCTAATGAACAATTAAGAGAAAGAAAAGCCAAGACTGGAAGAAAATATTTGCAAAGAATACATTATATGTGCAATGGATTGGTATCTAAAATATGCAAAGAACTCTTAGAACTCATTAAGTATTAAACAAACAATATTAAAATGTGTACAAATATGAATATACACCACACCAAAAGACACATAAATGTCCAATAATCATCTGAAAAGATACTTAACATAGTATTATCATTACAGAATTACAAATTAAGAGAGAAATATGATATCACTGCATCCCTAATAAAATGGCTAAAACCCAAACCTTAACATCAAACATGGGTAAAGATGTAGATTAACAAGACCAATCATTCTTGCTGGTGGAAATGCAAAATGGTGCATCCACTTTGGAAGGCAGTTTAAACAGTTTTGTACAACATAGGGCAACAATATGATTGAACAATCATGTATCCAGGTACTGACCCAAATTAGCTAACTTACATCCACACATACACCTTCTTATGAATGTTTATAGAAGCTTTGTTTTTAATTGTCAAAACTTAGACTCAATCAAGATGCCTTTTGATAAGAATATGGATAACGAAAATATGGTACATCCACATAGAAGACCATTATTTAGCAATAAAAAGTAATGAGCTATCAAATCACAGAAAAGCATGGAATCTGAAAGGCTGCATACTGTATTATTTTAACTATTCTGGAGAAGGCAAAATGGTGGAAACAGTATAAAGACCAGTGATTGCCAAAGGTTCAGAGGGTGTCTTAGACAATGAAGACATGTAGTACTATCCTTGTATAATCCTAGGTATTTTTGTGGTGTTTGTTATAACTTCTCTTTCATTTTGATTTCATTTATGTTTTTTTGTTTGTTTTTTTTCCCCTAGTGGGTCTAGTGGAGCTTTGTCAATTTTATTTATCTTTTCAAAGAATCAGATCTTTGTTTCATTAGTACTAACATTTTTTTCTCTCTGATAACATATTTTTCATATTCCCATTGGAAATATGGCAGGAAAATAGACAGGAATACACCTTTGCATCAGGCATTTTATATTCATTTGATTATTCTCTTCACACACCTGCAAGATTGACAAAGTCTGCATTCTACTAGTCTACATTGCTTTTTGTTCTCTTCCTTATCTGAATTTTTAAAATTGTCTTTCTGATGAATGTTTTCTCTATGCTTTTGTGTTACAGATTTGATTTTATAACTACTTATTTTAAGGACCTATAAAAGACCTATAATTCTGGAAGTTTCTGTATGGATATATTTATGCAACATGGTAGTGAAATTTTATTTAATTTCTATTATGTCTTTTATATATATATTTACTCAGATTGAGAGATAAGGTTTGCAGGACATGGAGTTCATTCATAACTGCATTAGATGGGAATTAGGGTTAGATGAGTTCATAAGTACTGAAGACTGAAAAAAATGTATCTTCACAAATCTCTGATGAACCTGTTTTGTTAGGTATTATTTGCAAAGCTGCATGCCTAAGACAACTGTCAAAAACTTTAAACACTGTCAATCAACTTCAAATGTCAGTGGAAGGTTATTAGTAATAAATGCCATGGGGTTTACCTCCTGCTGCTCTGATGCTTAAAGGGAGATATTCTATCCCTTCAGGTCATGCTGTACAATGTGCTCATTAAATATTTTTTTGTGCTAATGAGAGTGTATATAGCAAAACAAATGAAAATATAATGCCTTATTGAAAACAACAGCAAGAGAAGAGTATTTACCAAAGCAAAGAATTGTTGCTATTACAAAAATCTCTGCTTTACTACAACCATGGTGCCTCATATTATACTTTTTCTTAATATTATGTCTGGAAACAAATAGGTAAAGAGAAATTTATACAACACCATGGTCATTTTATTTTCCTCCATCTTTTCAGAAGGAGATATTATTACATTTTTGCCTACTTGAAAAGAAAAATACTTTAACTTAATGAAAATGCATTTCTAGTGCCTCAGGTTTCTTTCCCATTCTCATCAAAGGATTGTTTTACATATTTAGTATGTGCAAAATGTTATTTATTCTTGGGGATATTTTCACTTTTATAATGTGAAAACCCAAATGCACTGATTCTTCTAAAGGTAATAGTCTATATGTTTTCTTAAAAGATAACTGACTGTAACAACAAATAGCATTTAGATTTTTGATTCCAAATCAGCTGAAGAATTTTAAAATTTCATGGGCCTATTTTAATGTTCTGTATGCATTTCAAAAGAAGAGAGCAAAAGCAAAATAATCAAAAGATATGCTTAAATATTTCTAACATTATATATTTGTTAATATAAGAACAAATTTGCTGATATGTATAATGGATATATAGAACAAATATTTTGGATGTACAATCAAAAAATTAAGGAAGCACCTTAGATTTGGAAAACTGATTTATGACAACTGTCTGTATCCTAGAGTTTTTAATCAACTGACTATCCTGCTAATCATTTGGATTTCAGTTGGCTATTTCCTCATTGATTATATCATGTCTGCCCTTTCTTCATATACTAGGTCCTTCAATAAACTATAATATCTTTTTCATTCCATTATTTTACTACTGCAGAACCTACAAATCTTCAAATTCCCATTAAAATTGACAACTTTGAAAATATGACATTTTCTACTAATATGATTACCTTAACTATTTTTTTCCAGATAGATTTCCTGATAGACTTTACTTGTTCCTGGTGTGAAATTGCAGTATGCTTGAATAAGTCTCTCCCCTGCTATTTTAAAAACGGCATTCAGGGAGTCGGTGTCCAACCAATTACACTAAGTTTGACAGTGTTCTACATCAAGAATGTATGAAAATAGCTTGAGTCACTACTATGAAAATTTAACTTTGTATTAATGTGTTTGACAGTCTCATTAAACTGTAGGCCTAAGTCAAATCTCCAGATCATTTTTTCCAAATAGAGTTCTATAAAACATAATCCTTAATCCTAAAAACTTATATGAAATATAAAAATTTTATATTTTTATTTATTTGTGCTCAATTTGGCAACTCAAGATATTTTTGCACCAAACATATTAGCTTCCCAACTAACTTTGAGCCCTATGGAAATTTAATCATTGAGCTTCATCTATCTTCAGCTTAGCATTTAATTAAATGAACACCTATTAAATGCTAAGCTTGGAGTGAATTTTCCATTGCTTGAAGTATGAAGGGCATAATCTCCTCCTTCAAATGTATTGGTTTCCAGGGTTCTAAACTGGGTTTCTAAGTGACTCTGAGAAATGAGCTATTTATGCTAGTAGGGCAGCGAAACTGTTCTCACTGAGTTCAAGAGCCCTGTGGTCCTCCTGGACACTAGGCTCTCTAGACACCTTTTAAGCTGAAGAACATCTCTCTAATTCAATTTCATGAACTAGGCTTAAGGGCACTCACCATACAATCCTTTGACTTTCCATCTGACCCTCACCACACCCACATAGGTGCATGCATATGCACAGCTGTCTTTTGATTTATATTTTCCTCCAATACACTAGCATTTCACAATATCAGAAAGAATTTGTATTTGCTCATCTAGGATATCAGTTTGCAAACATTAGCTGTAGAAAATTATGTTCTTAATCCCTTGAATATGAGGACTATACTTTGGAAAAATGTTATGTGTTCCAACATAGCTACAATAAAATGTAAATAAAAATAAATATCTTTTAAAAATATCACAAATAAAACATATTTATTATAGAAGTTTGATTCAATGAATTATAGAGATTTGGTTGATTTTGCAAAAAATATTTTTTGAAAGCTTGAATATACTTTTTTTCTTGAAATATGGAAGTTGCTTAAATTTACAAGGAAAATGTGTTTTTTTTATTATTGTTCAAGTACAGTTGTCTCCATTTTCTCCCCACCACTCCCCCCAGCCCAGCCACCTCCACCTCTCACCACTGACCCCACCCCACTTTGGTTTTGTCCATGTGTCTTTTATAGATATTCCTGAAAACCTTTCATCCAGCCCCTCCTCCCCAATCATCCTCTCCCACCTCCCCTCTGGTTACCATCAGTTTGATCTTAATTTCAAAGTCTCTGGTTATATTTTGCTTGCTTGCTTATTTTGTTGATCAGATTCTTCTTAAAGGTGAGATCATATGGTATTTGTCTTTCACCCCCTGGCTTACTTCACTTAGCATAATGCTTTTCAGTTCTGTCCATGCTGTCCCCAAGGGTAGGAACTGTCTTTCTGCTGCATAGTATTTCATTGTGTAGATGTACCACTGTTTCTTTATCCACTCATTTACTGATGGCCACTTACATTGCTTCCAGGACTTGACTATTGTAAATTGTGCTGCAATGAACACTGTGGTGTATAGGTTCTTTTAGATTGGTGTTTCATGGTTCTTACAATATAATCCCAGCAAATTTAGATGCAATGTGTAAGTAGTATATTTCAATGGGTGACAAGTTCAATTAAAATATATTATGAAGATGAATATGTAAATTTTGTAAATTTGGGGATAAAATGAATTGTTTTTATATGTTATAAGTGTGTACAAAATTTTTTGAGAAGAGTACACAAAGGACATGGAAAGCAGTTACCTTTTGAGATAGAATTAAAATTATACAGACCATTGTATATAGAAATTAGCTTTGTTAATTTCCATATTTCTGAGTGTGGGGATAAGGCTTCAATGAGATGATATATAAATCAAAGGCCCAGAATATAGTAAAGTCAAAATAAATACTATGTAGATACAATTTATTATTTTAATTTATTGTTAAGTTCCAAAGCAGCTACCTCTAGAATATCGGTGTAGAGGGGCATAGCTTTAAATCACTGGAGATGGCATGATTCCAAAAGAGTAAACATAGAAAACAGACATTAGAATTCAGCATCTACAAAGAATTTATCATCTTGTGACATAAATTCTAAATATATTTATGCATATCGAGTTAAAAAAATTCTGAAATCTTAGAGTTGCTTTCCTCCCCTATGTGAATAATTTGTGGTAGTGAGTGAACCTCAAGAGTCTGATCATTTTACCAAAAATTATATTCATGTTTACCTTTAAATCTGTAAAGTATTACTCCAAGATTGGAACTTGTTTGCTTTCTCATATTTGTGTGTGTATGTGTGTGTGTGTGTGTGTGTGTGTGTTGAAAAAATTTCTTCTTTAGTTTATAAAGTGGATTGGAATGAGGGCAAGATTTCCACTATTTTTATTAATCTAAAATGTTGTTAACTGTTTAAATTATGAAAATATGAAATGTTATTCTCTAAAAACTAAAAAGAGGCTTAAATAATCACTTAGGATTCTAAATATTAGCTGAAAGTGTAACTAAGTACAAATAATGATAAAAGACAGCCTCATTATTTTTAAATGAAAGCTTAATGTTCTTTATTAACTGATATTTGAATTTGTGGATCTACTTTAGTTAATTCAATAATGTGCAGCCATCAGTAAATGAGTGGATCAAAAAACAATGGGACGTTTACACAATGGAATGCTATGCAGCAGAAAGAAAGCAGGAGCTCCTAACTCTTGGGACAGCATGGACAGATCTGGAGAACATTATGCTAAGTGAAGTAAGCCAGGCAGTGAAAAACTAATACCATATGATTTCATCTATAAGAGGAACTTAATGAACAAAACAAACAATCAAACAAAATATAAGCAGAGACATTGAAATAAAGAACAAACTCACAGTAACTGGAGGGGAGTAGGGAGAGGGATAATGGGGGAAAATAAGGGAAGGGCCATGAAGGCACATGTATAAAGGACACATGGAGAAAACCAAAGTGGGATAGGATTGAGGGTGAGCGGTAGAGATGGCTGGGGTTGGGGAGGGGAGTGGAGGGAAGAAGTGAAGACAACTATACTTATAAGTTAGACAAAGAGGTGACAATAAAATATTTCAAAATGGAGTGTTATCCTAAACTTGTATGGGTAAAGACAAATGGTATAAGTCAAAATGGTATTTTTTAATACACTCAAATTCCAAAGGAATCCCCAGGGTTCCCTGGAGGAATAATTGATTCTAGGTCTGGTAGCAAAGTTATAAAATGTGCTTAGGATATTGCTTGAAGAACAATGAAAATGAAATAATTATGGACCATTGTAGTGATGTGAACAATACCAGAGGCTATATTAAAGAAATTCCCACTGGCTAACACTAAGATATTTATGGAAAAAATCACATTATATCTAAAAATTGACTTTAAGTACATTGAGTAGGGAATGTTAGGTAGGATCTAGAGATGAAATATAATCAATTTTGAGCTGATAAGTAGAGTCCAGGTAATGAGTCCCTGATAGTTCATTATGTCAGACTCTACATATTTGTATGTGTGAAATTTCACCTTAAAAATTGACTGGAGTACTTGAAATGTATTGATCCTAATACACGGATAGTCTTTTACAGACATGAAATGTATTATTTAAAAAAAATGCAATTTGTTTCATCAGGGTTTCCATTCTATATGCTTAAATAAGTGCTTTAAAGTTAAATAAATATAATAAAAATATGTAATAAGCATACTGTTTTTGTCTTTCTGAAATCCCTATCATAATTTTCTTATAATATGAATTCACTTTCTTAGGCACAAGCTGACATGCATCTAAAGCTAGGTAAAACAGACAACTCCTCTAGAATGTGTGCCAGAACTTTTGGATAAGATTAAGCCCTAAAAATCAGTAGGACGTGAGTTTAGAGTTACTAGTTGCCCTCATGTCCAGCGATTGGCAAGAAGAACCTGTCTAAGAGATGAAGATATGGGCTAGGATTGGTATCAGTAGTCTGAGCATCTGGATTCAACCATACCTAAACACCTGTGTGAAAATAACATCCTGTATTTTTTAAGTGATTTTAAGTTAGAATTCTCTCACTTATATAAATTAACCAATTTTGGCCTCTAATGGCTAATGATGGAGACAGTAAATAATTAAATTATTTGAAATAGTGCCTGTAAATCAACTAACATCCATACTATATGTATAAGCAGATAGACAAATGGTTCCTACTGAATCTAATAGAGGAAGGTGAAAAAAATCTATTCTAAAACAAGGGATCCAACCCAAAATGATTGACTTAATGGATTAATAAGAATATTGTCACTGAGTGCACCAGCTGCCTCAGGGTACACAATCAAGAAGAATGGCTAGGAATACATTTAGTTCAATTTATATGCAAATACCTTAGATACCTTAAACTGGCAGTTACTGAGCAAGTAAAGACTAAAGAGAATAGTCCTAAAACACATGGGAGAGTAAGGCAGAGAAAGTAGAACAATGATAAGTAAAAACTAGAAAGAAGATCCCTGACTAGAATGAATACACTTGATTAGTCAGACTGACAAAAACTTCTCCCCAATTCTGTGTCAAGGAGCATTTATTAACAGAATCATGGTTGAATGTATTTTAATTCCATTGTAGTTTCAAAGCATATATATTCAAGTTAAATATTTTAAAATGTTTATATGTCTTCTTTTATGGATTTTCACTCTTGTTTTCTTATTTCTAATATCCAGTTTAAAAGCAAAACAAACTTCTAATTAGCTTTGTACATCAAAATTTCTCATTTTGAGGCTTTTATTTGATAATCAGAATCACAAATTTGGTGCCAAGATGAGGTAAACTCATGCAAATATCCCAAATTAAGGGATAGCACTTAGTAATACTAGAAAATATAGTAAATATAGAGTCCACTTCCAATCATACTAGAAGGAAGATTTGATTCGTTTAAATCAGTAAGGGAACATTTCATAAGATAAGTAATTTTATTACAATTGCTTTGTGAATATTTGCTTGTTTTATTCCAATAGTACTTAATAATTTCTCATAAAAATGCTCCAAAATAAATAATGTTTCAAGTATAAAGTTATGGACAAAAATGCATTTCTACTCCAAATAAAAATGTGTTTGTATTTTCCTTAGTTGTATATTCATAGAAATTCTCATTTCTATTTGTATAGATAAACAAACCTAAACTTCATTTGATTTTTTGCATTTCCTATCTATTCTATCAAAAATAAGCTAAAGTGTTTTTATTGTTTACATCAAAGTTGTTTCTGTTACCATAGTAAGTTTTTAAACTTTTTTCCCCAGTAAATATACTATTAAAAACAAAACAAAACTCGAAGATGCCTTACAGGTCCCAACTATGGAGCCAGGTTAGAAGTCTCTCCCTGCTGGGAAGCTTTGTCCAACCCTAGAGCCCATGACAATATTGTATCTACCATATAACCAAGCTAACCTGCTCTAAGACCACAGAGCCCCTCCTATCACCTACCTGTGCATAATGGCCATGCCCAATCAGAAAACACACCATCTTGGAGCCCACCATTGACCTTGCAGGACAGTTGAGCCAAGCCTAGTAGCTGCCAGCTTTATGCAACTTCTGTGACCTATCAGTGGCACAAACACTCAGACCTTTAAGGCAGCCCTCTCCAACTTCAGGGCCCTGGCAGCGAACCTGTCCAACAGGAGACCCTCCGGACTCCAACTGTGGTTCCCATCAACTGCAGACCATGATAATAGGTCTCCCAGAACCATGGAGACCTGTCAGCTGGCCCTGCCCAAACTCAAAGCTTATCCAGGAGTGGAAATCAGCAGAGGACACCAACAGATTGGTAGGTACCAATTTTAATAAGCAAAGGAACTTGCACAGGTGGTTTGTATTGGGTGGCACAAGACAAGGAGATCTCCGCACAAGCCTGCCAGAATTTATATTTATATAATACAGAGGACCTTAACTGCGTTCCATCACTATCAGTCCAGATAGTCTCAACAACACATTGGGTTCTCAAAGCTACCTCCTTGAAATGACTCCCACTGTGGGAACAGTGGATTGAGAGTACATTCCAAGGACAGGGGAGAGAAGGTGGAGCCTCAGATTGCCCAGGTCCTGGATCAATCAGTGGTCATTATCTCTCAGTGACCTCCTCCAACACTCCATCCCAGGTGACTGGCTCTTAAAATCTTACATGCCACTTCTCCCTCTCCCCAATTCCACAGTGTGCCCTGAGAAGTCAGCAAGGGTTTGACTACCATGCAAGTGGTTTTTTTGCAGCATTGTAGCTGCACTGAAGGCAGATGTCACAGCAACAATAAAAGAACACGCAAAAGCCCTAGTTAGTGTGGCTCAGTGTATTGAATGCCAGCCTGTGAACAAAAGGGTCACTGGTTTGATTCCCAGTCAGGGCATATGCCTGGGTTGTGGGCCAGGTCCCAGTTAGGGGGCACAGAAGAAGCAACCACACACTGATGTTTCCCTCCCTCCCTTTGCCTCTCTAAAAATTAATAAATAAAACCTTTTTAAAAATAAAATAAAAGCACATGCAAAAGAAAATACAGATTTAGATAATGATACCCAATATTAGTAACAATTTTTTTCTACCAACATCCCCATGTTGCAAACACCGATTTATTAAGTCCTTAGGTTAGATAACTCAGACTCTTTCCTTGTGCCCTCATGTTGAGACTTTATAAGGCAGTACATTAGAAATCCATACTGTTTTCCACAGTGGCTGCAACAGTCTGCATTCCTACCAACAGTGTACTAGGGTTCCTTTTTCTCTGCAGTCTCACCCAGCACTTATTGTTTGTTGACTTATTAATAATGGTCATTCTGACTGGTGTGAAATGGTATTTTATTGTGGCTTTAACTTGTATCTCTGATGGTTAGTGATGTTGAATATCTTTTCATTTGTCTATAATGTCCTCCTTGGAGAAATATCTATTCAGGGCCTTTGCCCATTTTTTTACTTGGATGCTTTGTCTTCCTGGTGTTGAGCTGTATGAGTTCTTTATATATATTTTGGAGATCAAACCCTTGTCCAATATATCATTGGCAAATATGTTCTGCCATATGGTCTGTTCCCTTTTCATTTTGGTAACGGCTTCTTTAGCAGTGCAGAAACTTTTTAGTTTGATATAGTCCCACTTGTGTATTTTTTCCCTTACTTCTCTTGGTCTAGAAGATACTTTGGTGAAAGTATTTTTGTGTGAGATATCTGAAATTTTCTGCCTATGTTTTCCTATAGTACTTTTATGCTGTCATGACTTATTTTGCTTTCTTTCTGAAAGAATTTTTGGAGATAAATGCAGTGAACAATAAAGAAAAGTAAAATAATATTAGGATGTGTTCTCAGCTTTAAATAATTGTTTTGTTGGTGTGAAAATTGAATATCATTAACAACAATATCTCTTTATCTTGTTAGCATTTCATTTTATTACTTTCTAAATTATAGAATTCATCATTAATTTTAATATGATTTTCACATTACTATTTGTCATTATTTATTTAAGAATCTTGGCATCTGGTGCTCCTTACTTTTTTCTAAATTAAGTTCAGAGTTGAGTGTTCTTCAAGCAATATGTTTAGCTTTTCTATAACTTTGTTTACATTTAATGGTACTAAAACATTTAGTCAATTGTGTTCATTCAATACTTTATTGACAATAACACAGTACTACAAAGTGATTTAAATAAATACATTAGTTTGGGCAAGTGAAGACCAACAAGAATGTGAGAGGATCAAAAAAAGTATTCCAAGCAAATCAACATAAAAAATCCTTTAACTATTTCAAACATTAAACAATAATTGGTTCTATAAACTTTCCATGATTTTGGAATACTAGAAAATACACAGGCATGAACCCCAATCATGATAAATAAAAGATGAGGAGATGCTCAGAAAGCTCAACAAAGGGCCATTGGTAGCAGTAGAGAAGGACATTTCTATTAGAGAATAAAATATGGGTGAGCTGCCCATAATATTCCAGAATGTATTTAGCTCAACGTTTGCTCTTTGTCACCTAAACTTTTTTTCCAAATGGTGTGTCATGTAAATAAGTGAAATAATACAACAGTAATTAGATTAACAAATTGATGATACAAGAGATTTGCTAGATGTTTAAAATCCTATTTTTTTAATTATAGAAGAATACTGTGTTTTCCAGTCTCCTGAAGTTGTATTGGACCTTTTGACTTTTGTATGGCTAAAGGGATATAGCGGTTATGACATACCTGACTGCCATGTTGTATCATAAACTTTTATGGGAAATCCTCTTTACTTGTTCTCCTTACTCTTTTTATTTTGACCAGCTGGTGGAGAAACAGGAGGACTTCAAGTTAGTCTATTGGTACTGTAAAGACAGTGTTGTCAAAAGTTGGAATGAAAAAGGACAACTGTATCTCCAAAAGGAGTGCATCTGAATACCCAGACACACTAAGGACTAAAACAACCTTTAGTGTTTTAGTGTACTAAGACATTTTGTCATTTTCTTTTACCATCTAGTGCGAGTTGCCCTAAAAATCTTCATAAAATTTTACCAAATTCTCTGGTATTCATTTTCCCAGCAAACATTTTGTTTCATTATAGTTTTCTTAATTTAAAATATGTTATCTCCCTCACCTCATAATAGCTATTTTATACTCAGAGAAAATACTGAAGTTCTTTTATTTTATTTTGTAGTTATTAACATTTCTTGAATAATTGACAACAATTCATTAAGACCATGAATCTCTGGCCATTTAATCATTGTGGGTTCTTTAATGTTACATATGCAGAAAGAAGACATTTGAAATAAAGTCTGATTATAACTATAATGAATGACTATATTGACTTAAGGGATTGTCAAAATCCTTATACAATGTGAGAAGAGACAACAATATGTGTATAGCTTTGATTGATACTTAGAAAAATAATCAAAGCCGTATGGTGTTTTCCTTTTAATATGTCACTGAGAAAAACCCCTCCTGCCTGAAACATAACTGTTTAACATAGTAAAGCATGCCCTCTAATTTATGTTGGCCCTTTCCCAGTATACACTTAGGACTGTGTCAAGCAGTGAAATAATAAAAAAAAAAATCTCTGTTTTGGTTTGTAACGCTCGCTCTAAAATGAGCAGGTATTTACTTTCCTTTCAATTTCTGGCATATAAGGAGTTTTGAAGAATCCAGGAAGAAGGAGTGAGCATACTAGAATGGCAAGTAATGCCAGAGTTCAGAGATCATGGGTCAACTCTGTGAAGGACCACAGGGGACTTTTCTTTGCTAAATAGTGACAAGTTAGTAATTCTGCCACTGGTTTTTTTTTTCCCCCATCTTGACTTCATGGGAAGAACCAGCCTTGTTTTTATGTTCTGTGTTCTTCCTGTGAAAGTCATGGACCTGGTTCTCTGTCTCCTTATTCCAAGGCACATATATTAAGCTCTCCTAAGATCTTTCTTTTCATCTACTACTCATTCCACTGCACCCAGGTAGGCCTATGGATTTATTGGGCTTCTTTAATAATAAAAGAGGGGAAAGAGATGGCAAACTCTTATTTTTCTAGAAATAAAAATTCTCTAAAAGGAAATATATCATTGAGCCATTCTCACTTGGACCAATGTGGAGAGAAGAAAGAAAATTCTGGGCAACTTGCAAGATATAGAAAGTTTTTCTTGAATTTCCAGATTACTGTTTACATGGGCTAATTCTCGTAGTGGGGTGAAAGGTAAAGGTTTTTGTTGTTGTCGTTGTTGTTGTTACTTTATGATAAGTACAGGTATTGCAGTTCCTTAGCATTCTGGGACATGAAGATGTAAAGTGCTCTTTCCCCTAATTTTGTGTCTTTATTTACAATTCCAGATAAGAAAATTATTTTCTTATTATACATGTGCTAACAGGACTAGCAATTAAATCTATAATATTTAAGATCTGATAAATAATCTGATCTTAAATAATCAGTTATTGCTTCTGGTACACTGCTTCCAAAGTTCTATTTTCACAATTTTTTAAAATTTGGTTTGGTTTGGCTTGATTTCGTTTGACTGCTTTTTCTTTTTCCTTATTTGATTGAATGTTTTTTTTTTTTTATTTTCTTTAAGTATGGAAACATGAGAAACTTGTTTGGCTCATTTGTTTGCTCTCTCAATTAGTGGATAAGTTATTTAACTTTCTTTTTCTCAGTTGTAATTTATAGATAATTAAAGTGTTGTTATGAGGGGAATAGAAATAATCTGCTTGTAGTTTCTACTAAATAGTACACATTTTCACAAGATAAGAGTACTTGCTTTGTTGTAGTCACCTTTTCCACTCGCCCACCCTGTCATCTGGCACAGTAGCTTCCACAAACGAGATAATCAACCAAAGTCTGGCAAAGGAATAAACAAGTAAGTGATTTAGTTATGTTTTATTAGAGAAATAGCATCATCGTATTACCACTCAGTACATACTGTCAGCATTTACCTTAGTAGTCTACCTAAGAGTACTTTTACAAGGCAACATGAAAGAGAAAAGTCAAGTTTCAGTGCAGGAAAGCATCTGGACCAGTTTCCATGAGGACATAGCATAGGCGCACCAAGGGATTCTGTGCATCTCAGGCTACCAGGAATGTCCTGAACACACCAGAACAGGAAGTGAAACAATTCAGTTTGAGGACAAGGTCAAGAATGAGTAAAAACTGCAAACTAACATCATCATCCTTGATTTATTTTTTGTGTCAGTGGAAAGTCTTGCAGACATTATTTTTATATTCACACTGAGGAGGAGGACACCCTGAAAAATCAAATGTTTTGCCATTGTCAAACAATAAAGCTGGTCATTTTAAAACAGAGTTTAGCACTCCTGTGATTTTGCCCTTGTAATTTGGTGCTACATTCAGCACAGTTTTCATTTGAGGCTCTTAAAATTCGCTTAGCTTTCACTTAATGCTACAAAGAAAAGTCAGTCAAATCTATTCAGAACAGATGCATGTCAAAAACAGTAATTATTTCAGTCCCACATCCAGCATTCCAATGATTGTTTAATGCTTCTCAGAAGAATGAAATTGTATAAGAGGGATTTGAGTAGGAGTTAACTATAGCCTTATATTTATGACCTTATCTTTCCAATTCATATCCACTGAATTAGAAGATGAATGTGTGTTACGGCAAA
Organism: Phyllostomus discolor; assembly: GCF_004126475.2. Taxonomy (NCBI): domain Eukaryota; kingdom Metazoa; phylum Chordata; class Mammalia; order Chiroptera; family Phyllostomidae; genus Phyllostomus; species Phyllostomus discolor. The sequence goes on from NC_040903.2 coordinate 39,021,266, forward strand.
TCCGTCAGATTACCTAACCTATAAACACCAGCAGGCAGCCACTGCTGCTTCTGGAATAATGTGATGGTACTACTATGAGATCACTCTCTTCTTTTTTTTATCATGTTTTAAAATCATCCCTGGGTTTTATTTAGATTGAATTTTGTTCTTCTGGATCAGTAAAGGTTTAACTACAAAAACATTTTTAAAGTTATGATACTTGCAGTTTTGATTACTTGAGATGGTTTTATTCCACTGTCTGGTTTCCTAGGAAACAATCATGTGACAGAGTTAGATTCCTATTATCTGAGTCCTACTTGAGTGTCTTACGTTTGTTCTATTCTTTGTAGTAGAGCTGGCTATTATCAGTTTGCTCCAACATTCTTATTAGAAATGGTTTGGTTAGCTTTGTGCTGGTTGTGTGCTCTGGCTATTATAGGTGTCTTATAGTTTCCATGTATTTAGCTTCCTTTTATACAACATCACTGCCTATTGATTTGCATCAAAGTAGGGTTTATTATACAGGGTTATGGTTTATTATGTTGCTGATGCATCATATTTAAACAGCAATAAAAATTAACTGCAGTGCAGGCTCAGCAGATAATTTCCAAACTCAGAGCTTTTGAGGATATGCTGGACATCCATATATTTAAAAGGCAAGAAGATTTAGTCAGTTTATTGCTGACCTTTAATGCTATTTTGTGAATGTTTTTATGATGCCATTAAACTATTTGGAAAGAGTAGATTTAATGCTGAAACTCTATTGCCTGTTCCTTAAAGGCAGAGAAAATGCATTACTGAGTGGGAAACAGACTAACAAAATGCTACACATGTATGGCCAAATTTGTGCAAACAGAATCAGAAGAAAGTATAGATATCTTCACTATGTGTGACTATTTAGAGATAAAATATGCCTTTGGATTTGAATGCATGTCTAAAATTTAGAAACATAATGCTTCAGCTAGAATATGTAAATTTTTCTAAAATCCATCTCTCATGTTATCTTGTTTTTGCTGTTCTCTAGTATCTTTACCACACTTATTTTTAAAATTAGATTAATTAATTACCAAAAGAGTAAGAGAGGACAAGTTTACTCTAAACATCAATTGTCAGAATTGCTGACTTCTATAATCCATGCAACAAGTTATTTCTATGATAAGATTTACTTGTGCAATTGCATTCACACAAAAAGGCTACCAGACAATGAGTTACAAACACATTGCAAAATATGTAAGGAATATTAGTTGCTTGAATAGAGTTGGTGTGTAAGTTGTCATCTCCTTTTTCTTTACTGGCCATATCATTTATAGTCTCATCAAGAGTGTGTGTTTCCTTCCCACCAAATCCTTGTCAGCATGTAAAAAAAAAATCTCTTGTCGTTTGAATGATAGACATACTAAGAGGTGTGAGGTGATATCATTGTGGTTTTGACTTGCATTTCCTTGATTAGTAATGTGTCATACCTTTTTATGTAACTATAGGCCATTTGTATGTATTCTTTAGAGAAAAATCTGTTCAGACCCTTTGCCTGAATAGTTTTTGTTTGCTCGTTTGTTTGTTTTTGGTTTTGTTTTGGGTTTTTTGATATTGAGTTGAGTTGGATGAGTATCTTATATACACTTTTTTATTAATTAACCTCTTATCAGATAGATGGTTCACAAATATTTCTCCCATCATATAAATTGACTTTTCATTTTGTTGAAAGTTTCCTTTCTGGCAGAATTCCTTTAATTTGGTATTGTTTCACTTTGTCGTTTTTGCTATCTTGTCTTTGCTTTTGGTGTTAAAACCACTATATCATTTCCAAGACCAATATCAAAGAGCTTACCAACCTGTATTTTCTTATGGGAGTTTTGTGTGTTCATGTTTTATATTAAAGACTTTAACCCATTTTGAGTTTTTTTTTTTTTTAAATAATAGGGTATAAGATAAGGATCCAGTTTCATTCTATTGCATATGGCTACACAGCTTTCCCAGCATCATTTATTGAATATACTATCCTGTTCCCACTGTATATTAATTTCTTAATTGTAAATAGTTCACTATATATGCATAGGATTGTTTCTGGGCTATATAGGCTAGTCTGTTGATCTATTTTTAATGTTTTGATTACTATAGCTTTGTAATGTAGTTTGAAATGAAAACATGAGATGTGCTCAGCTTCATTTTTCAGTCATATTTTCCTTATTTAGCATCTTTTTTTAGTTTTACATACAATGTTAAGAATAGTTTTTACTTTTCCTTTGAAAAATGAAATTGTACTATTGATAGGGACTGAACTGAATCTGTAGATCATTGTAGGCAGTATGGACATGTTAACAATATAAGTTCTTTCAATCCAAAAACAAAGATTATTTTTTTCTTTTATTTATGTCTTCTTCAATTTTTTCCATTAGTATTTTATAGTTTTCAGTATATGGACCTTTAACTACTTTAAATTTATTCCTATTTTATTCATTTTTGGTGCTAGTATAAATGGGATCATTTTCTTAATTTCTCTTTCCAATAGTTTGTTGTTAGTGAGTAAAAAATAAACCTATTTTTATATATTGATTTTGGGTTCCACAACTTTAGTGAATTCATTGATTACTTTAACAGTTTTTGTGTGTGTTTGTATGTGTGGAGACTTTCAGAATTTTTTCATATATAAAATCATATCTCCAAAAAGAGGCAATTTCACTTCTTTCTTTACAATGTGATTTTTTAAATTTATTTTCCTTTCCTGATAACTCTCACTAGGATCCCAATAATATGTTGAATAAATCTATTATTTAATTTTAAAAATAAGCTTTAATAGCAATAGTACCTGAAAATAAAATGTAATTCTCTCTAATTTGTTAATAGGACAAACTTTTCTTAGGCTATGGTCTACACTTAATAAAAAATCATGGAAAGATTTTTTCCTGACCTTTTGTGTAATCAACCTGGAAAGTAAAGCTTTTGTATCTTACTAAAATAATTTACTCTGTTTTTTGTTGTTTTTATTTATCATATTTTTTACTATTGGGAGAACTGAGTTTTCACTATTGAATGAGCTAAGTGATTTTTTTTACAGGAATGAAGGTTTTTTACAACTATGTAACTTTTTGTGTATGTATTAGAAGGCTTTGTAAAATCATTTGGATAACAATCAAGATCATATCTAATCACGTGTTCAAACCTTGTATACATATATATATTCAAAACTTTTATATATATGTATGTTTGTGTGTGTGTGTGTGTTTCACAATCTTCCCATAATCAAATTCTACATCATGGCTTTTTGACCACAAATCAATTTTGGGATTTTCCAGAAGGTCCTTGGAACTTCTCAAGTGATTTGTTCTATTTTCTTAAAAGACATATTATACTAATTGGGCTTATTTGATATATATTAAATTAAATGGGATACATGGTTGAATAAGACAAGATACTAAACCTTCTTTAGATTATACTGACATGGATATACAATATTGATGTCATTATTCCATAAATGACGTAAAATTTCTAGAAATTTGATGAACTGTGGTATAATGTTACCACTCATAATTCTAGTTATTATCTTAAAAAAATGTATGTCACAAAATGTATAGTTTTTTTGTCAATTGTCAAGACCTTTCACTATGGCCACTCTTCAGTCTTTTGATGTTTATAAACAATTATAGTTTTAGCTGATGTTTTCACAAATATGCTTCCTCTTTTTAAGAGATTCATGGAAACAATTCTGACAAATATATGTTTCTGATAAGTTTAAGACCTTACCAGTGAGCTGAGTAAGGATTTTTTTGTACTATAATGGAGAAATAATGAATTCATAAAACTGCTAAGTATTAAGTATTAATTGATAATTAACTACATGGGACTGAACGAACTGATGAGGATGACTATCATTTTTATGACATTGCTTGAAATACTGCTTGTTCTTCAGTGTTTATTTTCAAAATTAAAAAAAACTTTTTTCTCCTTATTTTAAGATATGTATAGCTCATAGCAATTTTGCTATATATATTTATTAACAAAAATAGACTATTGATATGTTTCTCTTTACTTGGTTCTTCCATAATTCAAGACTCTTATTGAATATTTTTATTTTTCATAAAAAGCCATTTGCATAAATTAAATAAGAATCTATTCTCCTTGTAACAGAATAAAATTGGGAAAGTTCTTGGCTTGGCTTCTGATCCTAAAAAGCTTTTAAAAATCTAATCTAAGATGCCTTATTACTAGGTAGTTTTAAGAAATTAAGGTGGACTTCTTGGACCTAATAAAATTCCTTATATCTCACCAAACTTTAACTGAAATATCACATCTAAGAACATACATAAAATCACTATTCATGATACACTTATGTAAATAATCAAGCAAGGCTTAATGAGATTAGGCTTATTTTGCAAACAAATTAGTCTTACTGTGATTATCTTTGCCAGAAATTGAGGTAATTGTGCAGAGAAAAATTATGTTTCAGTAGAAATTTTAACACATCTCGTAGAGTCTGGTGATTTTAGTCCTGTTCATTGTGTTTGAAGTTTTGGCATCTACCTCTAAATTGGACGGGGTTCTAAATACTCATTTCCTTCCATATCTGTCTGTAACTTTTCAAAGTAATGTTTCCAACCACTGAGTTGGAATCAGTAAAAACAAAAACGCCCTCTTTCTGGCTGAAGACCTAAAAATTGAAGCTATACCACTTAATATGAACTTCAGAGAAATCACTGCAATGGTTCATGAATACACACCTCTGTGTCTGTTGTGGTGTGTGCCATTCAGAAAGGTCACCAAAAACATTTAAACTACAAAAAATGCTTGAGCCCAAAATCAGGATGTCAAACTGGAGTCTTCTCAGCTGGTTATTAGGTGGACATAGTGACTGATTTGTAGCCTGCTTCCACCAATAACATTTGTTTTCTTTTTTTTTCATAAGCATACCCTGAATATATAAGATCAAATTAAAATTTGATTTTTTCTGCCATATAGGCCTACCTTTGGGAGCCCGTCTCCAATACCACACTTCCTAAAATAAGACACAGCTGTTTAACTGAACTGATGTATTCTCGAGACTGAGATACTTGTTCAATGAGGTGGAACAATATGAGTATACCAACTCAATTTGTAACTAAGAAAACATTGTGCACTTTTAAAGGGGAAAAATACAAAAACTAACAAAACATATTGCTCCAAAAATGTCTTTTTGCCACAGTTATTTTGAGATAGTGAAGTGATTTTAAACAAAAGGTGTGCTTAAGATTACTTATTGGCTGGATGGGAAGAATCTATGACATAGAATCTCCTGGTGTACCTGGATCAACAACTCCAGTGTTGTGGACACTCAAACATGAAGAACTAACAAACAAGCCCCTTGGATGGAACAAGTTGATGCTCCTTCAGATACAGTCTTTAACTTATTTGGAACCAACTGATTTGGTTCACAGGCAACCTAGCTAGGGAGGATACTTTAGTTTCTTAAGTGTTATCTCCCTGAGAATCATTAATTTAGTCTCTCTAGTACATTGTGTCCTCTCAAGGGTCTTAAATACTAATTCACAACCACCAGCAGTTCATCATGTGGTCTCATTGCACTTGGGAGGTACATAAACAAGGACAAAGACAAGAAGAAAGGTAAAAGCAATTCTTGCACTGACCTGACCTTATAAACTATGAGATTCACAAGACAAGAAAAACTTAATTCTGATGGTAACTTAGAGCAGTACTAATACTAAATTATTGTTTAATTTCTCATGTGTGAGAGTATGGGAGGAGGGAGATAATTAAAGTATTTAAAAAGAAGCCATTGGAATGACTTGGCAGTAATACCTTGGTAATTTGTGTAAACAAATTAAAACATAAGTATAATTAATGCATTGTATATGAGATAGTAAAACTTAAGAACAACCAAACACAAACAGCCCACTGGCTTTCCAAAATAAGGCAATCATGCTATGATCATTCAAAACTTACTTTGCTTTCATGTCTTTTTAATAGAAACCTCTCTACTACCTTTGCTGGTGAAACACTACTAACCACTTTTGATTTGTTACTGCCCAACAGGAATCAATAATTGCTCAAATAAACTTTTGAAAATGATAATGTGCCCCAGTTTGCACCTTAACATTACCAAAATGAATATTCACATTGATCTGATATTTCTAGAAAAATAGAAAAAACACTAAATATAAAATCAGTACCTTTATAGTTTTGCCCATAAGTGATATCAATGTTGTTTAATATTGGCTAAATGTTTACATGTGGTTGTCATTTTAGATAATATTAACTGCATGGTAGGTATGCAGCAACTCCTTTAAACAATGACATTATTATGTTTATCAGTTGAAACACTCCTTAAGTTTAAGTCTGTATTTGTGTGAATTTACACACAGTGCTTCATTCAGTCACCACCAAATAATTAGAAATATCTTGAACAACGAACCTATAATATTTATAATTTAGGATGGAAATATTCCTAAAATCTCTGCCATGTGTAATTTTTGGGATTTCTTGATCTTTTTTGGTACATTGGAACCTCTGCCTTTCTCTATAGATGCCAGCTTTAACATTTAGCATAGATTTAAACATTTTAGGTTGAAATGCTTTAGATAAACTATCACTGTGAAAACCTGTCTTTATCAGATCTTATGTGTTTTGACAAAAATGCATTATTTTTTTATGCACTTGAGGAAAATAATCTTGTAGTTCAAAAGAAACTAATCATTTAAGATACATTTTGTTGTTGTTTTTCCTCATCTTCAGGATAACTAGCCTCATATGAGTAGCTGCTCCTAATTCAGCCTCCCACCTCTTCAAGATTGGATTACTGAAAGAAATCATTTATACAATAGCAGTGCACTCAACTCACCCCTCACCTTCAGAATGATGTTTCTATCAGGGGTTCTTTATAATAGGCTAACCACTTCACTGTGTGAGCATATATAATTTTTTAAACCACTTTCTTCTTTTGTACTTTTTATGTTGAAGTAATGTCCCTACTAAGAATCAAACTGAAGTGAGTTATTGTAGTTAGGAGAAACGATGAAACCAATATAAAAAAAGAGTGACTGTACAAAAATATGAAGAATGGAGTTTCTTAGAATATTTCTCAGTGTTCTAGAATGGCCCTAAACCCTACCTAGGTGATATCATTTCAGGAATATTTATTTAAAATTTTTAGATACATAGCTTTCAAAGTTTTTCATCTTTGTTCAGTATATCATAAGGGAGAACAATTTTAGTCTGTATCCCACTTTTAAATAGATCCAGAGATCCTTTTTAAATAACCATATCACAATAGACTTATCGGCATATGTTAGAAGTACTAAATCCTCTTACATAACAAAATATAACCCCTCTGCCAGTGTATATGACATCTGCACAATTCTTTAATTTAAAATGAACATAGTTTTGATACTTGCCTATCTTGCTTGATTCAGTGTTTTGTTAAAAACATAGAAATAATACATGAACAAGAACTTCACAGCTAACAAATCACTATTGCTTAAAATGCATTGATATTTTAGCAGTGTTTTGAGGATTTGCTATGTTTAAAATGATGCTACTACAGATTCTTACAGGGATGGAATTCAAGTCAAGAATCTTTGAACATGGGCAACAGTGTGGTGATTCCCAGGGGTAGAGGGTATAATGGGGCTAAATGGTAATGGAAAAAAATTCAATAAGTTAAAAAAATCTATGGAGAATTTCCCAGTTTAAGTTGCAGAAATGCAACTTATCTTAGTATATCCAAATACTATAGACAGAAAAACAATACAGTAAAAGGGATATAACCAAATATTACTAAGTATTGCCTTTTCATAAATAAATATATATAATGCACAAGAGTATATCATCTTTAATATCATGTTTAAGTCATCTTTATAAAGTAAAAATCAGTGAATATGACTTTATTACTTTATCATTTGGAACTAATAAAGAAAATATCTCAGTAATCACCACAAATTTCATTTAGCCTACTCACTATATTTTCCCTTCTTATTATAAAGTAGACATATCTATATAAATATTTTAACATAATTAGTTTGGATATAATTTCATGCTTTATATATATACTGTAGAGTTATTGTAAATGATGATAATTTTATTACTGAAAATATATAAGTATGAGTCCTGGCTGGTGTGGCTCAGTGGGTTGAGTGCCAGCCTGTGAACTAAGGGGTCCTCAGTTCGATTCCCAGTCAGGGTTCATGCCTGGGTTGTGGGCCAGGTCTCCTGTAGGGGGCATGAGAGAGGCAACCACACATTGATGTTTCTCTCCCTCTCTTTCTCCCTCCCTTCCCCTCTCTCTAAAAGCATAAAAATAAAATCTTTAAAATGTATATATAGATATATATGAAATACAAAAGGTCTTATATAATATTTTGAAAAGTCATAGTTCTTTATAGAATGCATATAATTTGAAAAAATGACAAGACAATTTTAATCCACTTTTTATAAAAAATGTAATTCCAGCTCCATCTTGTGGTTTATAATTTAGTTTCCAAAATAGTACTTAATATATTACTCTTTATCTCTTATTGTTGTTTCTCTTCATTCTTTGAATTGATATTTAGTGGTACCTGAAATTCTGTATTCTAAAGTATATTCTATACTTTTCTCTGTAAGATATTCAAAGTTTCTTTATTTATTAAGGCTCTCAAGGTATTTACACTTTTTATACTCATTGTATACACACATACAAAATAAATGCCAACTACTGTACTAGTCAAGTACTAAATGAGTACTTATGCTAATGAATATAAGCCTCCTCAAAGTATAATCCAAAAAGCCTAATTAAAATTCCATTTAAATTTATTAAAATGTAAAAAGTAAAATGTCTGTATATTATTATATCCTTCAAATATATTTTGTCTTGCTTTCTAATTCTCAATACTTATGTTATATATCCTTGATATCCTTATCTAGATAATTTAAAGAGTATTACATTTCAAAAAACACACTTTTTTATATTCTACAATGAAATTAGTTTAATTTGGCCATTTAATGATGAGATTATTTCTCAGCAAATTACTCTTCTAAAATTTTTATATCAACTAGAATTTACAAAGTGCCTATTTTAATACAAAATACCTATGTCAAAATAAATTAAGCTCCTTTTATACTAACTTAATATTTAAACTGATTTTAGGTCCAAAAATATTTTTAATTTTATGACACAACTTAGTTGTCCTATTGGAATTTTGAGTTGTTTATTTCACTAATTGACCATGTTTTCTAGATGCAATAATATGGCCAAACAAAATCCAAGATCAATAATACATCATTATTCTTAAATTCAGAAAAGAGAATGTATGATTCTTATAACACTTTTGTGTAGTTTTAATAGTTTATGAAGATTGCCATGTGGTCAGTATGTCTGTACCAATCACAACCAATGATAAAATATTCCCACAAAAATAAATCTATTAATTGTGGTTTACTTTGTCATTGAAATAGCAGACACATGGAACAAAACAATCTAAGATCTATTACCTCTACTTCCCTTCATATAATGTGGGATATTTCCTGTATATTGAAGAATTATTTCTTATTCATTACAGTTTAAATATCAGTGAAGGGGAAGAACATTTTATACCCTACCAAATAGTCGATAAATTCAGTTAGTCAACTATAAAAAACACAGGGCTTTACAATTTAAATATAAAAATATACATATAGATGCAAAAATAAGAAAAAAATATTTTTAATATATCAAAAATTGTCAACTTCTGAAATATTTTTCACATTATATATTAGGAAGTTTCTTTTAGCTCTTGATATTAAAATTGAAATTATTTTTAGATGTCATGGTCAGAGAAAAGGCAACTTGGTTCTTAAAATATTTTAATTAAATAATATTCCCTTTACATAGATTACTGATTCTCAAAAATTTATAATACAACCAAATATAATAATATATAATAAAGTGTATGTAGACTGTCATGGTATAATTTACATTTTCTTTTTGGCTTATAGTTTCTTGTGGGAAGCAGGCTCTTGGTCCAGAACTTTTCCCTCCTCTCATGACATCAGCAAGAAAGTCTTATTTTGTAAATTGCCTCTAGGCCAGAGATTTTTGCTTGTAATAAAATACCTTAAAATGCTGATAAATTAATCCCATGCGTCTTTATTATTAAGGGATACAGAGGAAAGTATGGCCTAGATTTCTCCTCTAGCTAAAAGAAATTAATAAAATGTTTAAGAGTACTGGAGTCCATGTTTCTTGCATTGTATCAACGTAGAACAGGGATAACTAAAGATAGGAAAAATAAAGAAGCCCATTTTTAATGGGGACCAGAAAAATTAGAGAAAAAGTCCTTCAGAAATGAAAGTTCCCTTTCTAGTTGATACTGAGACCCAGCCATATTCTACACATGTATTTGGTATAAAACTTCTTCAACTTCATAATAATAGCTGCTTTTTGCTGATATCAGTTTATGTAAGTTGCCTTTCTACCATTTAAATCCAAAGTTACATAATAAAACAGCAAGTTAAACTGTAAATAATGCAGTGTTTCAGCAGGTACAGAGTCTTGAGCTATCATTAATCTATGCTTATAATTTGTGACATGCAGAACTTGATAGCCAGCTGCTATAATTTATAAATGAAGATACTCATTTTTAATAAATGTATTATTCACAATTTACCATTTTATATTATACTTCTTTCTCAAATTGACTTACAGTCTTTTAAGAAGCAGTATGTGCTCTCTTTGGGTACTTCCTTTGTTTCCACTGAGAACTTTGTGTGAACAAGTCTATACATGCACCACACACACACAGTTGCCTAAAGAGTGATAGGAACAAATGCAAGTACTCTATTGATGCCCTTAGTCTTCAAAGTCATAAATTGTATTTCTTACATAGAAAATATTCTTACAAAAAGTTAGTCTATGTGAAAGGCTTAGGAACTCTAAAATATAATATGGTTATCAAAATAGAAGATACAACTTTTATTTACTTCATAATGTGATTTAAATTGAACATAAAGCCTATATAGAGCAAGAGCAAGGTGAACTTTTTGAACATTGGATTGTCTTTGACAATCCAATATGGAAACACTGTCAGCCATGACAGTTATGTCAAGTGCTATGTTAAGACTGCGGTATTGGGGTGTAATGGGAATGTCCTTGGGATGGTCCCAGAGTGCCCCAAAACACAAATCTAGACACTTATATAAGGACTCATCTGGCCAACGATACATGTGGGATCTCCCCCAGTATGGACAGTAAAAAACTCAGAGCTTCCACCACCCAATGTTGGGTCTTGGCTATAACACAGGTCTCGCTCAGAGCCCTACGGGACCTCCACTCCACTAGACATATGTTACCACTCTAGCCATTTGGCTTGAGACCTATTCCTGCTTCTCTATCTGCAGATGCCGCCATCTACTAAAACTTAAGCCACAACTTTCTCTGCTGCCTTCTATTGCATAAGGTCCTCACTCTGTGTGTAAACTGCATGTGACACTATTGGCTAATTAGGGAGGCCTCCACTGATAAACCTGGCATTATGCAAGTCGCAAACTGTGTGTGAGTGATTCATGACAAAGCCTCAACTTAATGTCTAGTTTACTAGTTCTAGGTGTTTAATTTAAAAGAGTAGCTTATATTCCCCTTTTTATTATTAACAATTATGCTCATTGTTTTAAGGAGAAATTGTAAATTGCTCTTAGATATAAAGGAATCTAAAAAAATGATACATGACTCCTTCCCACTGTAATTTAATTAAGCTAAATACTTACAAACATTGTAAAAAACAAGAGAGAAAAGTGATTATTCAAATTATAAAAAAGAACATTGAAGAATTTTAGTTATGCTCATAATTGGTGGATATATCATGTTTCTATATATATACATATATAATTTTAAAATCTTTCTTTAGGAAAAACCATAGTCCAACTAATTTCTAAGATATTTTAATATATGAATATAAATATGAAATACATTTACCCACCTAATTTCAGAAATAAACAATAAATAAAATTATATCCTGCCTTTTATTAATCCATTTACTTCACCTTTATTCTATTACCTACCTAGTATAGTGAAGAGAGCCCATTAAGTATTTCTTTTTGAACTGATGTTGTGTTACATTTTGTACTTCGTTGAAAACAGTGGAAATACAAAAGCAGAAGACATTTTGTATTCTACACAGTTAATAATTATCAGCTGTTGATATACCTCTATATTCTTTATATCTATATCTATCTCATCTATCTATATCACCTATATCTATATCTATCTGTTATCAGATAATAAACCTACCATCTATATTATCTATCTATATCTATCATCTCTCTATCTACCTGTGTGTATTCCCAATTAATTATCACAACTATCCTAGTGTTTTTTTCCTCAAACATGCAAACCTTGTTCCATAGCACTTTTCATCTTAATCTTTCAAGAAGAGTTCCTTGATCCTTTATCTCACTTAAATTTTAGGTTAAATATTACCTTCCCAAGAAATTTCTGACAAATCAACTAGCTAAAGGTTCTCATTATATTATGCAGCAATTGCCTATAAACCATATTTTTTAATGTCCTTCATAACTTACTGTCATAAGTTATCTTTATTGTTTTATTTATTTATTCAACTAGTGTGCAAAATATTTTTATCACCCAAATTACAAGGCTTGGGCCATTAATGAATTTAGTTCTCCATTTCAGTTATGTCATTCAACCAGCGCTGGACTTCACACAAGTAACACTGGAAACAGTTCAAAAAATATTTAATGAATTAAAAATCATTTTTCTAGTCTTTCCACTTGTCTTGAAATAAATTTTTTTCCAGGAGAAAATATGAAGGGCAATAATGTGTGTTTAGGAAACAGAGATTTAATGGGGATTACCTGTCAGTGCTAGCTGTTACCTAAGCATTAACTTGATTAAAAGTTGAATAGTATAATAATACTTTTGAAAAACATAACAATTTAAAATAAAAGAAACATCATAAAAGATAGGAAAGGCATTTGCCAAATCAAAAATTTATAATTGAGAATTTAAGCACTATACACAAACTTTATTCAAAAATAAATATTGAAATGATCGTGTGCACATGAAGATTTAAAATAAATGCATGCCTGTATGTTTTCCATGGGCATGTTTTATACACATGTATAATATGTGCCTAAAAGAATGGTTTCTGTTCATACATCTTATATTTTGTCATTTAGTAAGGAAAAGAGAAAGTATTATAAAATTCAATTCTAAATAACTCTATAAGTAAATGTTTTCAAGTTTTTGAAATATGTTTTCCCACTAATGTAGAATGAAATTATTATAATTTCTTATCCTTATTATAATTTTAATTAATATTTAGATACAAAAATATAATGCAGTTAAAGGGAATGTTTTAATACTTTTGATTGTGGTTTACTTATTGGTAAATATATAGTAAATATTTCAGAAAGTATATTTCATCATTAACTTTCAAAAATTATTTTAAATAAGGAATTATATTTTAACAATTTTAAGGCTTTAGATATCATAATATCGCCATCTAATCTGAGAAATGAAGTTGTAAAGAGGACGCTAAAATCTTCTGTTTGGTATGTGAAAAGTTTTATATAGCTTGGCTCTGAAATCCCAAACTAGGAAACACTGGACAAACATAAATGCCATGATCTGACAGTGGTCTTAATGACACAAATTATCGTAGGCACAATGAACATATTTTGATCTTACTTTAGGCATAGTAACCTTTTAGTGGGATGTTCATATATTCGGTGTAACCAATTAGAATCTCTATGTTTTATAATAAATAAGGGTGTTTGAGAGTCCATAGAAACCAATATATGAGAATTGCAGAAATATCAATTTTGGGTATGACATAATGTAGAATATTTTGACAGTGTGGCATATTTTGGTGCTGGCATCTTAGTATTTAAGTAATTAAATATGTGCAATTTGATTTTGTGGAAGTTGATTTATATTCTGCTATTAAATGATGAAAATATTTAAACCAAATGTTAATTTTATGAGTAAATTATATTTGTTTAGAAACAATCAAAATGCATTTAGTGACATAATGCATAGGAGTGCAAAATAATCAGGATATCATTCTTCAAAAATTATATATTTAATAACTCTTGTATTATCACACATAGATTTATTTCTGAATTAAAATATATATTCAATTTACCACAAGTAGAATTTGCCCCATGACTTAAAATCCATTTGGAAAAACAGTAATGAAGAAACTATGCAAGAAACATTAATATATATATTATGTTGAAATATTGTATATAAAATGTATTCTAAAACATAATATTAAATCACAACTATTGCAATATTTTATAAACAAACATTTCTTAGAATAACTACCTTATATAATAGTGTATTTCTTACAGATTTTTATTGTTTTCCTGGGTATTTATGACATATTTCATGATATAACATTTCTATTTTTGAGTTCCCTTAAAATTACATAAAGTACAAAACAGTAGTATAAACTATGTTAAGAGTGTGATTACCAGAAAATTCAATTGTATTTTCATATCAATGGGAACGGCTCTCATATAGCTGTAAATTTCTAGGTGACTCAATGAATAATCCTTATTTGCCTATCTGGAAGCCTTCTAGCATTCTTGTCTCTGTGCTCATCCTTCCTGGGTTCACTCAGGAAGTGGAACTCTCTTTGTCCCTGTATTGCCCTTATTCTCAAGAATAGGAGCCATCTGAAAACAAACAGGTAACAAAAAAGAAAAGTAAGTAAAACCAAACAACTATTTTATTTTACCCTAGTTGGTCATCTTTTCTGTTTTTAGTCCTCACTGTCTTCTGTTTCTCCTTCCTTCTTAACATCTGGGAAGCTATTCTGTCAAAAGCTTATCTCTTTAATCTACCCTTTGTGTAAAGAAATAAAAGAAGAAAGAGGAACAGAAGGAGGAGGAAGAGAACAAAGGGAAAAGAAAAAGAAAGAAATTTTTAAAAAAGCATATATATCACCACCAAGGAGGAAAACTACTCATTGCTCTTTTCTAGTTAACCCATATTGTTTCTAATCTGTTACCATTTTCATGGAATGACCTGAGGAGCACTTCTTATTTAACACTATAACAACTGATGGAGTTTTAAAAAATACATAAGTATAATAAAACACTAATGACTGGTTTCCCATGTAAAGATTCTGATTCAGTTTGTCCAGAATGGATCTTGGGCATGATTATTTCTTAAAAGATTCCTAAGTGAGTCTAATGACCATAGATAAGAACCATTACTTAACTGGTGACACAAAATGTACTAATTGACTTCAGCCTACTCAAACCTTACTCTCCGATGTTTCTGTGCATAGTTGTCTTCAAAAACTTTACTAGTGGACTGCCTAAAATATTCTGAAAAACAAGCTATTTTTTCTGACTTCTTTCTAAAAAAATGTTATTTTAAAGAATTTTAATTTTGCATTGTTTAATATTCAAAATACTTATTTTAATAACAAAAGTTTAATGCAAAACAATCGCATAATTATTCAATAAATCTAATGATATCTAAAACAGCATGGTGATATGATATCCACTGTTATGTATTTAAAAATAAAATTTATCAGCAAGCTTAACTTTAGTTCATTTTAATTAAACTTTACTAACAAAATATGTATTTATAGTAGTGGTATATTCAAATATCAAGTCTTTGAATGTATATTCTTATATATTTATATTACATCTATGTATATGTTAAATATACATTCAAATTAAAAATAATTTTCTGTGCTAATTTTTTCTTTGGTTGAGCTTTTTACCAGTAAATATTTGACCCAAACTATACATGGTACTTTAAAATTTTTAAATATATATTTTGTAAACAACAATATTTAGTTAGATACACAACTGTTAATGAGATTACTAGAGCTTCTTTAAAATTCATTTTGTGTTCATGAATCAATATTGCCTATACTGCTACAATGTCGTATTTTTTATTTTTCATAGATACAACTGCTGAAGAAATTTTTATATAAATGCTTAGAAATAAAATAAATGTTTATAGCATTGATAATCTTTTCAACTCTTTATAAATTACATAACCCAATCGAAAATGTTTCCAGCAGAATTAATTTGAATCATCTATGACCTGCAAACAACTAATTTGTGTCTTCTGCAATTTTGTTTAAAATAGATAATTAGAAGCTACCTGATGTGCACAGATAATTTTTGAATAGTGTTTAGAGTCATTCGCTTTTACTGCAGAAGCACCAATTATTGCCAATTGTTCCTGTTGTTTTTATACTTCTGGGCTGTCAGGTTTGGAATGAGTAACTGGTATGCCTTTCTTCTGTAAAATGTAAGAAAAAGATCTCAAACTCTAGTTAAAAACAATGTCACAGAAGCAAAACAATAAAGGAACAATTTCAGGAAGATAAATTTTAAGACAAAGCACATAAATAATTTGTTTCTAGATATTATTTGTTTTAAAATGGCAAGCCTTTGTATCCTTTGGGAAATGCTCTTTTATAATATATTATATGCAACCCAATTACAAGATTGCTTCTTAATTATTTTCCCTTATACTATGGTTGTATATCAGGAATAAATTAAGAGAATGTATTCAGTACATAAATACTTTTTCTTCAGAAAAGCTTTATTTATGGTGTGCAACTATAACATCCAACTGATTAATAAATTTTAGAACTTATTAATAGTTTTATAGTTATTTTCTATTATTTCAGTAAATTATTTTTAAATGATTTTTAAATACTCTAAAAAAGATTTTTATTTACTTTTAAAGAGGGAAAAGAGAAAGAAAAAGAGGGATAGAAACATCAGTGTGTGGTTGCCTTTTGCAGGCCCCCTATTGGGGACCTGGCCGGCACCCCAGGCATGTGCCCTGACTGTGAATGGAACTGGTAATCCTTTGGTTCACAGGCTGGCACTCAGACCAGTGAGCCACACCAGCCAGGGCTGTTTTGGTAAATTCTTTAATAAGCACCATCAGCATACTTTTTTCCAGAATTAGATATTAATAATTGACTTCTCATTTTGTAAACCCTCCGTGCCTTTCTTTTCTATATTTTCATAATTTTAGAACACTCTTCTGACTCACATAGTCCTTTTCTTAATTTTTTCCTCTCTTACTAAACTGCCACTTATTTCATTATTCTTCAGGAGATCCACAATGTCAGAGGAATTGGTGGAAGCCACACTAACCTCCTCCCAGGAACAAACTAGAATCACAATTAAATCATAGAGCAATCATCATGAATAACCAATTGAAGACTAGCTGAACAGAAGTCTTATAACCATAAGGTTAGTAAATAAATCTTCATAACAGAATATTTATGGAAGAAGCTACATTGAGGGTAGTAGGAAGGGCAGAGACAAGAAAAGTCTGGCTCAGTTCTCATGGGTGGCAGCTGAGGTTCTGGAGGAATATCTCAGCTGTGGGGGGTTTCCCCTGAAAGTGTGGGGTCTAACTTCAAGACGTGGGCTTTCTAGTCCAAAGCACCAGAGGCTGGAAGAAATGCCCATACAACATCTGGCTGTGAAAAGCACGAGGTTTCTGTCAACCAGGGAGAAACTAGAGTAGGGTAGAGACACAGACACCCTTTATAGGGCCAATGCACAAAATCTCTTTCATAGCCACTCACTCTGGGCTCCAGCAGAAGAAGTTTGGTGAAGACTAGAGCTCTGTTAAAAGAGTATGTGTTTGTGTCTTTGCAGAGAGAGCTGAAGGGACACCACCAAGATCCCTGTACTGAGTCATTCTCCTATACTGCATACACCATCATTCTTGGGTGGATCACTCCCCTCAGTGTGACAGCAGCTTGGACAAAAGCAATAGCTCTACCCTCTGGACACCTTCTTTCTCCACCCTGCAAAGCTGGTACCCTGCTGTTGTCAGTGACTGAGCTGTGTGCCTTTGGGGCTGAAGCCATTCCCCCCATGTTCCTATGAACCTAACTGGCCCATCCCCTTCATGGGAGGGCTGCTAGAACCACCCTCACGGCTTCTCTTTCAGTGACTGAGCCTAACAGGTGGCCAGCAGGCAAAGGTAGGTTGAGCCAGATATGGAGTGCTGTGTGACTTTTGATGACCTGCCCCTGGGCCCAGTGTGGGTAAAAGCTAGCCTTGGTGCTCAGCTTGGTCCTTCTCATGCATACCCAGGCCAAGCAGAGGCAGCCACACACTATGGATTGCTTTTAGCTCCAAGAAGGTTTCCAAGAGCTAGTCATAGGCCACATGTTACAGTGGTCTGCAGCACTGTAGACCCAGAGAGACCCAAGAGACCCAGAACCAACATACCCACTGGCCAGCTTTCACATCAGAGCAGGACCCAGCAAGCTTCACCAAATCCTGCTGAGGCAAATCATGCTTGACGTGGTCAGCACCTATACAGCAGACTGCACACTGTGGTTGGGGTTGAGCTTCATGGTCAGCTAGCCTGAGCGTTGATCCCACACACAAATGGACTAATGGCAATCAAAATTAAGTTACAACAGGAGGGTCCACAAAACCCACATTCCTAGAGTACCAGCTCAGGTGATCAAAAAGACTACACCACTAGACCCCACAGGATATCTATTACATAAGGCCACCCCACAAAGACTGGGAGTCATAGAAGACCTACCTAATACATAGAACCAAACACAAAAATGCAGCCCAAATGGGGAGATGAAAAAACAAGCCACAAATAAAAGAACAGGAGAAATCTCGAGAGAAATAACTAAATGAAACAGAGGCAAGCAATTTATCATATAGCCTTATATGGTTATAAGGATGTTCAACCATCCTTAAAGGGTGCAGAAACCTTAAAGAAAAAGTCAGAAATGAAGAATAGATTATATGAAATGAAGAGTACACTGGAAGGAATAAAAATCAGGTTGGATGAAGCAGAGGATCAAATTAGTGATTTGGAAAACAAGGTAGAAAAACACAACACCCAATCAGAACAACACAAAGAAAATTTGATTTTAAAATGAGTGTAGTTTAAAGGATCTTTGAGAAACATGAAGCATAATAACATCCACATCATAGAAGTATCAGATGGAGAAGGGAAAGCACAAGATATCAAGAACCTATTTGAAGAAATAATGACCAAAAACTTTCCTAACCCGGTGATGAAAAAAGTCACTTAAGTGCAGGAAGCACAAAAAGTCCCAAACAGGATGAACACAAGGAGGTCCACACCAAGACACATGATACAAGACACAAGACACAAATGGCAAATGTTAATGGCATGAGAGAATTTTAAAACAAGTGTAAGATTAAATGTCTTAGCATAACTAGAATGACTGGAACTGTAACTATAGGCAGAAACCATCTGACAGTTTCTTCAATCACATGTGTGGTGTCTGAGTTGTGATGAATTAAAGACTGAGCTCAACTAGAATAGTAACCAGAGTGGCTACATTCTTGATACTCATATATCAAGGATACATGAGCTGTTCATGTATCCTTACAGCTTGGTCTTCCTCATGCTATGGAAGATTCAGAATAGTTGGGCTTCTTACATGGTGGCTCAAGGATCAAAGAGGACAAGACAGAAGCTGCAAGGTCTTTTATGACTCAGTCTCAAAAGTCATAAAGTATTACTTGCACATTCTTGGGGATGACATTTAAAAAGCAAAGAGAGGGGTCATTAACCCTACTTTTTGATAGGGGGAGTGTCAAAACCTTGTGTGCTATGTATGTAAAGTAACCTTATGGTCACATATTTGAAGTGTTATCTAAACACACACAAAAAGGAATTTTAACATGCTAACTGCAGCATATTTTAGAATGCAAATTCAATAAAATTCTTCACTTCAGCCTTGGAAAACTGTAGTGTCACATGACCCTAAATGTGGAGGAAAGTCATAAGAGTATCCATGGACCTCCTATTGTAGTAAACTGATATTAGTTGTCCTGTTCAACAACTTTGTCTATGACTTATGTTAACATTAGCAAAACAGGCAAAGTCCACAAAGTAGCAATAATCATGAAGCTCATGAATGTTTCCTCTGAACTTAGGTATTTCTTAGAAGGTAAATATATTAATAAAAACTTGGGAAGTATCAAAACTAAGAGAATCCTATTAGGCTGGACTATAGTAGTGAATATATATATTCTCCAAGTCTAATTTATATAAAAGGGATGCTTAAAATTGAATTTGTTAAATAAGAAATTATTATTATTTTTAATTTTATTTTAATCATTGTTCAAGTACAGTTTTCTCCCACTTACTCCAATTCCAGCCCACCCACCCAACCCTCCCCTCTTCCCCCCTATTACCCCCCACCCCTAGTTTTTGTCCATGTGTCCTCCAAATTTATTCCTGTAAACCTTACCCATTCCCCCCTGAAATTCCCTCTTCTCTCCCCTCTGGTCACTGTCAGTCTGTCCCCTATTTCAGTGTCTTTGGTTATATTTTGCTTGTTTCTTTGTTTTGTTGTTTAGGTTCCTGTTAAAGGTGATATCATGTGGTATTTGTCTTTCACTGCCTGGCTTTAAATAAGAAATTATTAACAAAATGTCAAATGAAGACTGTTGAAATAATCTACTTAGTTCAGAAATATTGATTTTTGGAGTACATGTAAGAAAATCATGGGTTATCCCATTACAATAGCGACTATACATAGGGTTATAGAGAAATATGATAAGCCCACAGCATATTCTCCTGCATGAGCCATATATTGCCTTATGAGGTTTCAATAATAAAATAAAAAGTTATGAAATAGCATTATTGTTTTCATTTTGTTGATTACAAAGTTCCTCTTCCTGCAGGGGATAATGGAAAAATTTATGGTTCCAACCTTTAGTTTAGAATTAATGTTATTGCTGAGCTTTGGGATTACAAATAGCTATCTATTCTCAACATAACAACAGACAACCTTTACAAAGCCATTTATAACACTGCCTTTGCTAGGGGGAAAAGAAGTTTATTGTGTGAGAGCTATTGACAAAGGGCAAATAATAATCTAATGAAGAAAGGTTATAAAATTAACAGAAGGGGAAAAAACTTTACTTCTATTGATATGCTTTATCCACTTGGCAAAGTAAGTCAACATTTTTCAGCAAAGATCATTTTTTAAATACTCCTGTAAAAGTTATAGGTTAGGTATGCAATTCCATGCATAAAATTAAAAACTATTTATATATTTTAAACATCAATGAATGCCAATTCTTATGTTAATTCATGGTATTTAAAAATAAACTAATATTAAATATACAATTCTTCTTATGAAAACATTGTAATACTGTCAAAAGATTTGTTTTTAATGTTTTAAATGGTCTCAACTGAGATTTTGAAATTATGTACAATATATTAGGCTTTGGGATAAACTATTTCACTCAATTGTTCATCAAGCTATGCAATTTCCTATTAGTATATATTCTTTACAAACAAACAAATAATTCTAGCTTAAAATGTTTTATTTCTTTGTTTATTTTTAGAAAAATTTATACTTGATAAACTAATCATTGTCCATACATAGGTAAAGGTTTTTCCCTGCCGCTGATTTCACATTTTGTAAAATTGGGAAAATTAATGTGGAGTGCATTGTGTATTAATTTCCTTAGGCACTCTTGACTCAATCGTGCACAGATAGTAATGCCTGGTTCAAGGATTAGCTCTGAGCTTCTCAGTGTGGGAACAATTAGCTCACTGATTGTGGGATTGCTCAATATGCACCATATAGAAAGGGACCCCAGGGACCCAAACTTGAGCAGGGATATCTTTTTCTGTGGCTAATGTCATTTGTTCAGAGATGGCATAATTATGCGCTCTTTATGAGTCATCAACGTAAGTCTGGGGTTTGTTATCTTTAGTGAAATGAGACATGCAAATAAAATGTTATTCACAACAGAGTGCAGGAATGAGTGTATGGAAAATGTCTAGTGCTTATTATTGCTACTTTGTTGTTTTTCATTTTATGGGAAATTTTATAACTGTGAAAAATACCCAGGTCAATGACAGTATTTCAAAATATATTTTATGACTACAATATAGAGTAAATATAACAAAAATGTTTTTTCTCTTTGTTATTTTTGTTAATAATTTTAAACATTTGATGAGTTCTTTCTGGTATCATTCAATGAAGATGCTAAGTAAAGTTTAGTACCAATGTTAGTGGAACAGTCCATTCAGTGCTGAAATGCGATGTGGCTTATGTTTTTGTGTATAAATATGTGTATATAATAAATATGTTTCATATGATATATATATGTGTGTATATACAAACACATATAGGTGCTCTGTTAAATTTATATTTAAATTAAGTTATACAAAGTGTATTTGAATTGTGTTTATTGTTCAAGGTAAACTCATTATACAGTGTCTGGCATACATATTGCCTCCTTTCTATTACAAAATATTTTATTAAAAATCATAAGCATGTATTTCTGTAACATAACCATATCACTCTCAAGCACAGCATACGACATTGTAGGTGAAACGTTCAACTTGCTGTCCATCTCATGAGAGGCATTCACATTCTCCACCAACCACATTAAAGCAGGTGTCACTTCTGCCCATCCCTGTAAATTTCACATACTTTCTGTATTTTATTTTCAAAAATATTATCGCCCAATTTGGATGAAAGTACTAATTTAAGGAATGTATAAGCATTTTTAAAGTTTTCTTTAATTTGGATTGTCATTTTATTCACATAGTACCTAAGAAGCGTCTTTCTATAACTGAGCCATAACTTACAGTACACTTATCTGAGGCAATTGCTGTTTTAATAGATACATTATTCATCGCTTTAATTACCAAGAATGGACACCAGATAAGGGCTCCTACATTTTCATGACATAAAACACATAAAACCCAATATATATTCCTTTCCCTAGAACTATAAAATACAGTAACTGTAAGAAAATCCTATCATTGAAATGTATATTTACTCCTTCCCTTACTGATCTTATATTTATCGATATAGTAACTAAGTAGAGCACAGTAACCCCACATTTGTTTCCTGGAGGTACTCTAAGCACTAGATACAGTTGGACTTTCCAATAACTAAATATTTATACCCATGAAGAACTCAGACAAAGAAGTTCACTATGAGGTCCCTCTTCTTTTCTCATTCCGAGGATTTCCACTTCTTTCTAATTGATCTTAAAAACAATAAATAACAATATTTTTTAAATTCAAACATTTTCTGTCCAAACAACAAAATAGACTAGTTCATTCATGGAAATCATGTTATTTTTCAATTTATTACTTTTGCATTTGTTTTCTAATTTTATAAATGTTACAATACTCTTAAAAGGAAAATTAAACAGAATAGACATTTAAGAATGCGATATGAGTAATACATGTTCTGCAGTCACCTACAGCAATCATATTTTATGTTAACATAGATCATGTTCATTCCTGTTAAAATGAATGTGTTTTGGTTCTTCAGAAATGAACTTGCCTATTTTTCACATTTTAGTCTCTATTACTTCTCCCATGTAGTAAACTCCACAGTATCATCAATTGTTAATGAAATGGGGAAGAGCCTTGACCTATCTCCTCTTATTAATTTGGGACCTTAGTCAATCACTTAGGTTTTCTGTACTTAATTTCCTTAGCTCTGGCCTGAGACCTGGTGTTTGTTCCTGGTGTTTGAGGTGATCCTCAAATGAGAATTTATTACAGGTGGTTTATGAAAGAAGTACATCCAAGAGAATATTGTACATGAGTTGGATAACTACAACAAGGAAGAGAAAGAAGTCAAATAAGGATATATTTTGGGGCAGGGACCAACACTCAAAGTGATTACATAGTGAGCTCTAGAGTGTACATTGAACCTCAGAGTTAGTTCCACTCAAGGGAAAGAGAACTTAACTTTCTTATTCTGTCCATCAGTCAGTCATGGGCTGTGGCATCAGTAGGATATAAACTCCTAGTGCTGTAGCCAGAAGAGCTCCAGCAGCCTGTGGGCATTCTTCTGAAGAACTCAGATACAGGCCAGCAGAAGTCAAGCACTCATAAGTTGGAAGATAGGCACACAAAATAAAAACTGAGGCCTCATGAGTGAAACACTGTTTATTACAGCTGGAAAATAGGGGTATAATGTAATCTAAATATTGTGGACTGCTTACTTTGTTCCAAATACTAAGCAAAACATCACTTATGAACAGAATTACTTTAGTTATGCTAAAGACTTTTTTACCTAATAAGCCAAAATGTAATGTGACTGCTTACTATGTGTTCAGTTTTACATAAAAATAGTTACTTGATCAAAAATGCTCTTAATTTAGGGTGGATACTTCTAGAATTAGAGAACAGTGGTCTTAAACTGGCAAACCTGGTATCTAATGTCTTGTTCTGCAGTAACTTCCTGAGGTCACTGGTCAGTCCTGAAGTTGAGCACTTTTCATTCAACTTACATGAATATTTGGTTCTCTCCTTTTTATGTTTCTGGGGACAAATATATTTATTTGCTCATCTCAAATTGGTCCAAATTAGATGGGACTACTCCCACCATTGTATTGATTAGATAGTGCTTAAAGCAAGCCTCGTACATTTTTAAGAACTTCACATATATTAATTCAATACATCTTTACAATACATCTTCTGGGTTCAGTAATCTGCACAAGGTCATATTGCTTTGGAATAACAAGACTGGGATAAGTCAGTCTGTCTCCAAGAAACTTATGTTACCTTAAACACTGCTCCTTATGTCTCAGGGGCTTTCTTGGAGTCACTGCTTTGACTTAAGTGTTAAAGACATAGAAAGAATAAAGTAGATGTAAATGAATCATACCCTTTCCATCATATTGTTTGTGCTTTTTTGTTAGAGTATATTTCATATGGAAGTCAAATTTTTCATCAAAATGGCTTAGTATCTTAGCAACTAGCATGCACGTCAGAGGTTTTCCTCTACATGGGAAAGTTATAGGCACTTCTGTTTAGCCATTGTTAAACATATTATGAAGCATTCTACTTATATCTTATATTATTAATTAACTCTAGAATTAAATTATTTCAAAAAGTTTCTCCTGGAAAAAATTAGAAAATAAAAACTAATGTTTTATGTTTGTCTCATAGCATCTACTCATGAATATTCTAAAAATAAGACTCATCACTGTTGAAAATACACACACATACACACATATTCAACTCTAAAAAATATTTAAGGGTTTCATAACTGTTATTCATTGCTTTGCAGTCTAGGATCGTACCCTTCACCTCTCCAACAACAAATGCCTTTATCATTATGTTACTGAACTAAAGTGGGGTTCAGCTGCCTGCCACCACCAAAAGACAAACTTGAGAGGCAGAGGCTGGTTAAAAAAAAAAAGGGAAGAGGTTTTTATCCAAATGCTGAACGATCTGGGAGAACAAGGAACTCCCCATCTCAGACCCCATCTCCTCTGCAAAACCCAGACAAAATTCAGCTGTCCTTAGCAAGACCAAACCAAAAGGCACTGTCCAGAATTCCTGCTCTATTTTGAAGTGCTGTGCTTTGGAGCCTAAAGCAGCTATGTGATCATCTAGGTAGCTTAGCTTGTTCCCAGCTGCTGTCCAGCTCAGGCTCCATGCTGGAGGCTGTGTGTGGTACCAGCACAAGCATTGGCCATGTGGTTTCTAGGGCTGTATGGTCTTATGATTCCGGCCCAGAGAATGCACAAAGGCAGTAGTAGCAAATGCTCCACCAGCCCTCAGGAGTGCTGCAAAACTCAATACCCTTGCCATGACTCCGTGGTTTGTGAAGGTATTATCTGGCTGCACACCATGCCCTCAGGCTGCTCCCAGTGGTCTGGACAGCCTATCAGTATCAATTACACTTTGCTGGTCTTTAAAATACTGACAACTTAGCCCTGGCTGAAGTAGCTCAGTGGGTTGAGCATGGACCTGCTGACCAAAGGGTAGATGGTTTGATTCCCAATTAGGGCATGGGCCTGGGTTGTAGGTCAGGTCTCCAATAGGGGGCATGCAACAGATAACCACACATTGATGTTTCTCTCCCTCTTTTTCCTCTTCCCTTCCTTTCTGTCTAAAAATAAATAAAATCTTAAAAAGGTAAAATATTGACAATTTAATAGGTGGAAGATTAGTATTTTAATTAATACAGGATATCTACTCAATATTGTGGTTTAATTTCCATACTCTTCTAAAATCCTACAGATGCTTCTAATATACTGATAGGGTAGAGAAACATTACTTCTCTAGAAGGTGTTAAACAAAAATCCTTGTGACTACAAGTTATCCAGAAAGAAAGAGTTTATTGAGCCATCTTCTAGCTAGAGAAAGGTCCAGGCCTTTGGGCATGCAGTCTAAACCACCAGCAGCAGGGCTAGATGGAGAAGACAAATATATCTGCTCTCTAATGCTTGATGGGGACTTTTATACAATCAATAAAGGTGTAAGTTATTTTGAAAGAATTTACATTAGTTATAGATAACAGAAGATTTGAATCTATGAAGTATGGAAGGTTTCTGGGGTAGGTGAGTAGTCCCTAAGAAGAAATGCTTGTTGCTTCTAGTTTGGTTGAGGAAATATAATTTAGCATAATGCAAAACAGCATCAGCAGCCACCTACGATAAATGTTCAGAAATACATACTTCTTTTATGTATATATGTTTTGTTTTTTCTTAGTGAAATTCTGGATATTAGGAGAAGACCTAAGGATATTCTTAACTGTTCATTATTTCTTCATCTTCTGTTGAGTTGCATTGCACTGCTGGAACATTCTGTCAAAAATGGGTGTATTTTTCCATGTTTCACTGAATATTTAATATTTTAACAGATAACATAATTCAGCATATGTAAAACATTTTCTATATTGAAATGCATGTTAAACCTTTTTATAATTATGATTTTATAAGGTGAATAGCATAAAGCAATAATAAAATATAATATTTTTCATTTTCCATTGTATGCAGCTAGCTAATGTCAGGATCATTTAGCACATAGACGGGAAGAAGAGAAAACTAGGAATTAGTGATGTTTACTTTTTAAAGTATTTAGATGACATAAAATTTAAAGGGAATTAAATTTGAGAAACATGTATTTAAGATATTAAATTAGCATGAAAAGTTTTGTTGTTTTTCTTCAGAGATGAGTGTCTGAATATATTTGATGTCTCTAAATCAGCAACTCCAAATGCAATTGGTGGCTTCTAATTAAATTGAACTTTAATGGCTATAATATAAGTGCTATGATTAATATAAAATCCAGTGACTTAGGTCAGGACCAAACGGTAGGAAATAAGAAATATATAGTGAATAAATTATAAAACAATTTATTGAAATTGATGGTGCTCAGCAAGATAAAATAAACATGTGTCCAAAATGTATTAATGATTCATTTACTATGTTAATTACTCAGTGTGAAGTTAAGCTTCCAGTGGCACTCATTATTCTAACAGAAGGGGACTATCTTTGTAGAAGTACTATGCTCAGAGCAGTAAGTTTACATTTTGCAAATTTCTAGGAGAAAATTAACAAAAGTATTTTTTATTGAGTGTGATTAAGTTGGATTCTTCCCACTCTGATGTTCTTATTCTTTATTCTTAATGGCGATTATCAATTAACTCAGTCAAAACCTAAACTAATAACAGATCTTATGAAAAAATATTTAAGGGAACTCAATAAGAACATTCCAAACCAATACAAAGAAGCAAATTAAAGCCTTCAAAGTCACTTGAGATCCTCTCTCATGATGCCTTTTTGGTATAATGTGTTCTAACAGCTAACATTTATGTTGTTTATTTCAGACTGAGTATATTTAAGTTATTAAAATGAAAAAGAAGACAAATAAAGTGGCAAAGAATGGTGACATTTAAAATTAAGCCTAAACCTTAGGTAAGACTATAATGCTATACACATATATGAACAATGCCTATTTGAGGTAGCATGGAGCAATGCTTCATCACTTTTAAAGTAGTAAGTAAGCATACTATTTATTTCCCTATCTGAATTATGAAATGGCAATGGAGTTGTCAAGGATTAGAAAATAACATCATTTACATATTTTAACTTTTATTACCAGCTCTTCCATATTAACATTTGGATAAAACAGACAACAATCCACACTCAAGAGTTTAAGAAGTGAGGGCATTACTGAGCAATTTTAGAGAGCTCACAGCATCTTCGGTGGGCAAGAGGAACAAACTCTCTCTTGAGTGTTAGGAGCAAATCCCAGAATCAAACACAGAACTAGAGGAGATGCAGATTTTTCCACCAACTCTAGTCCACACTGTTTATGTAACGATAAGAAAATTGCTGCAATCGCTGCAGTGTCCAGATATATACCACTGGGCTTTCACCTAGGTTATCAAAATCGATTACTGATGCCCCACTTTGTTTCCCGAGATTTGTCTTCTGAATCAAAGCCTGGAGCACTTGGCTTTGATGGATAGTACCTAAATTATATGTTCCACATGTCAGTCCTCTGGTAGAAAGGAAAGTTGAGAAATGTATTGCTTTGTTTTCTTTTTGTTTTGACTGTGCATAGTCATGATTGAAGTTATAATGCAAGAAACTTAATATTAACGTTTGGGATGATGGTGTTAACATACTTTAGATTGCTATACATGGGAGCATCAACTCCCCTTGCAACGCTTTAAGGAGCAGAAGTTAACATATAATTTAACATATATTCCATTCTTACATGATCCTGAGCAACAAAAACAAAAATATCACATTTTTTCTAAAATGAAAACAGATTGGGGCCAGGGCCATGGGAAGGCCTAAGGGAGGTGGTGAGGACACAGAATGTAAGGGTGCAGTCACTCTGTATGGAGGAGTCCACATCTTACTAAGGTTTTCAAGTTGCAAATACATTTTATGTGGATTACGTTTTATTCTTCATTAAACAAATCATTGCCATGATTTCCTTCTAACTATGAAATAAATTGCAGAACTCATCACAACTAAGGCAGTCTACATTGTATGGAAGAGGGATGAAATTGAAAAGAGGAAATGTTTAAATATAAATATATAATATAAAAGAAAAGGTAGAAGAAAATCATACAGCTATTCTAGCTATTGTCTCTGGATTTGATCATAAGAAAACACTTGGTTCTATAACTTCTCCACCCCCATCCCATGCTTCTTTGATCTCAGCTTGCACTTCAACACGGTGACAAAGAAAATACACACAAAGAAAATACATCTCATCTAGAATGAGAATGTATTCCAATGAGGAACAATTGCTGTGCACTCAGCAATGATGG
Source organism: Phyllostomus discolor (assembly GCF_004126475.2). NCBI lineage: Eukaryota > Metazoa > Chordata > Mammalia > Chiroptera > Phyllostomidae > Phyllostomus > Phyllostomus discolor. The sequence goes on from NC_040903.2 coordinate 39,050,290, forward strand.
GTGTCAGGTATTCTATTTTTTAAAAGGTTTATTTATCTATTTTTAGAGAGAAGGGAAGTGAGTGAGAAAGTGAGGGAGAGAAACACCCATGTGTGGCAGCCTCTTGTGTACCCCCTGCTGGGTACCTGGCCCACAACCCAGGCATGTGCCCAGGCTGGGATTCGAACCTGTTACACTTTGTTTTGCAGGCCAGCACTCAAACCGCTGAACCACACCAGCCTGGCCTCCAGTACTCTATTAAAAGATTCAAACAGTTTATAAATTCTGGGAAGATGTCCTCTTCAACCCTAGGTGTCAGATTGACTGTAGTGAAATAAAGCTTAGATAACCAAGTTCTCCCATAAACTTTGTATCTGACACTAAGTTAACATTTTCATGAGCCCATTAGTCAAGGCAGAAAAGGCTAGGACAAATCTGACATTCTCTGCATAGATCTGCTAGGAACTTTATAAGCTGGCACTTGGGATGCAACAACCAACTACTATCAGAGAGCCTTGAAGGTAAGTCACTTTGCTTGCTACTTCTAACCCTACTGGCAAACCTGACAGGCATACCATCTTGCATTTGGTTGCTTAGTGCTTCTATCTGGATTTTCCCCTACATTTTAGGATTCCATTTCAAAGGCAAAGTCTTCATTAACATCCCTAGCTTACTGAAGGTAGTCAGTACAGAGCTCTTCTGGGTTGCTGTTTTCTTCACTGATACTGTTTTCTGTGACTTGGTGAAAGAAAGCTCTCTGGTACCTCTCCAGAGAAGTAATTAAAATTAGTGCACAGTTCACACATGATATTTTTCTACCTATATGTCTCTTGGTACTTCATTATTTGTTTCTATCATCTCAATTTACTATAGAAGACACCAACACTGAGTGTCAGCTGCTGTAAAGCAACTAACAAACTGTTACTACCATTCCCAGGGATTCCAGATTGTGTGATTCATTTAGATTTTCTGGATAAATGCATACATCTAGCATAAGTTTCTCTATTATAACTTTATTGTAATCAAGTACTTTGTAAAACAACAATTTTATCTTCCCCTGCATCTGCTTACACCTACAGAAGAAATGTGATTCTTTCAGGCAGTCCTAGAGATTATTTTTTTTCAATTTCCTTTGATACAAAAATTTTTTAAAATGTAGAGTTAAAATTTTCTTCTTTCCATAGCAGTTATAAGTAATCAACCCACTCATTCATTCTAATGAACTTCATCATTAAAATCATAACTTGTAACAGTGAATCTTCATTTTATTAAACAAATTGCTTTAACTGCAATATACACATTGATATAGGTAATCCCTTATCTATGAAAATTTAAAGCAGGCAAATCTGTGAAAATTTAAGAATGCCTTAAGCTACCATGAATTTCATCCCCTAATGCTAAGTTGGGTACAAGTGCTTTAAAACTAACTGGATTCCAACTTTTCTGAAATGTTTGTTTGAAACCAGTCCTGGCTAACTTGTTTATTTATCAACATAATTAGTTTCAGGTACTAAAATTCATCCTTGGTACTTGAAATAGGAAGACATTTTCTAAAAGGAGACTAAAAGTAACAACAAGTGAACAAAGCTCACAGACCTTTTCAAGAACTAGAAGGAGCAGGACCTGACCCGGTTCATAGCAGCAGAGTTCAGAACTCCATCGGAGATTACCCTGTGAATGAGTTATTGACAGCAGAACCCCTCTGTAGGAACCAAGGTTTGGCCAGTACTACTACCTCCTCTCATCAAGAACTGTGCTGCTTCTACTGCTACCCATGTGATTACCTTATTCCATGCTTTACCTTGCCTCCTTCTGTGATAAAATGTCACATTGATTATTATGGAGTTTGTTAAAAAGACTTTATATATCAATAAATGAAAAATACTTTAACTCCCATCAAAAAGTAATCAATCAATACTTACATAATTGTGCACTTACACAAGTATTATACAATACTTGTTTCCATTTATAAGTTAAATAAATATAACAAATAATTTCTATGTTCAAGGAAGGAGACAGATACTGACTTGTTTGCTGTAATATAGTTAACAAACTTTACTAAATGTGGGCTCTGAAACCATGGCACATGAAAGCATTGCACTGAGTAATTTTTATGAAACATGAGTTCAATTATTGAGACTATGCCTGTGTGTGACTATATAAATATGTGTCTATATATTTATTTGCTTTTATTGTCTGGCATCATACTGTGGCCACAGCTTCAGTCTTCTAAACTGAGAGAGAAAGAAGAAAAACAGTAGACTTTGGAGATCTCTTCAACATTTCCTTTACTGTAAGTTTAGTGTTAAATGAACAAATTCTCCAAATAATATTGTTGGTTTTACTCATGTGTTAAGGCTGCCATAATAAAATACCACAAATGGGGAGTCTTAAACAACAAAATTTATTTTTTCATAATTTTGGAGCCTCCACACCATGTGCTTATATGGTTTTATCTCTGAGCACATGAATTCCTGCTATCACTTTTTTGTTGTTTTTTTGGTAAACACACCATAGTGCATTAGAACCTCTCCCTTAATACCTCATTTAACATTAATTACCTCTTAAGAGGTCCTGTCTCCAATTACAGATACAATCTAAAGGGATTAGGGCTTCTGCGTATCAACTTTGAGGGGGGTAGCATTTTTTTCCATAATACTTATGATCCAGCCCTGCATGTCTGGGGAAGCTGGAAATGAGTGGAATGGTTTTAAGCATTTCCCTTACAAATAGAAAATGGGTGATTCTTCTGAAAAGCTCTTAAACATGTCCTGAATCAACTGGAAGGTGCTCTTTTAGGCTATTCCCTTTCCCTCCTTTATGAGATATGGGTATAGAGAAAATGACTGGAGCTCAGGGACTATCTCTTGTGCAAGAACAAGATATTACATTGGGGTTGGAAATACAAGCTAAGAGTGGGCAATAAATTGCTTGGGGCATTGCACACCAGTTCCAGGTTGGCTACACTTGGTTTTATTTTACACAAAGGAAAAATAAATAGATGCATATATCTTTTAAGCCAGAGATTCCCACATAACTGTTGTGGGAACTGGATTCAATTTCTAAATGTGACATCTCTTAAAAAATGGGCACGCTCTACATTTAGAATGCAAATAGTGGCTGTATTTCTAAAGTCTGTTTTAATTTTTTTCTTTCCTTTTTTTTTTTTTTTTTTTTACTTTTACATTGAACAGGGAAACTGGAATATCAGAGCATTTCTTATTTCATTTTCTCCTCCCCTCCCATATTAAACTTTAACTGTAATTCAATATATCCTGGTTATTAATCATTTTTAATTCTTTCTCTATAAAAGAAGAAATAAAGAGAAATGTGTTTTTTAAAAAATTTAATTTAAATAACCAGTTAAGTTACTGAAAATATTGAAGCTTGGGCTTTCAACGAAGTAAAGGATTTCCCTGAACAAAAATGATCTGATCAATGGGAATGACTCTTTGACATTATCCAGGACAAATAAATTTTAATTATATAATTATTTACAATATTTAGACCATACTTAGCTTATTCTCTCTCTCTCTCTCCCTCCCTACTTAATCTCATTCAGTTCTTACAAGAGTTTTAATCTGGCTGTAACAGTGTACACCTGGAATGTAAAAGGATAGGGGCCTTCTTTTTCTTTATTCAGACATTTGTAAGGGTTACAGATGACCCATACAGCTTAGAGATGCCTCAGGTTTGTTGAACTAACTTATACATTTCATCAGGACTTCTTTCTTAGAATCAAAATGATTTATCCTCTTTTTATTTATAAAAGTCAATCCTGATAAGCAGAGTCATTTATTATCCAGAATGCAAATGAGTTTAGCCTGAATACCATACACCACCACAATGCCTTGTTAATCCAAATGCACACCACTGCTGGCTAAACCATTTAAAACAGTTATAACCTAACAGATATTTTAGAAAAAGAAATTCCTCTCAACAGCTGGGCTATATTATGGAGAGTCTTGTCCCAGGTATAGAGAAGAGGATGTCTAAGATAAAAGTACTCCAGTGAAAGTCATAGAAAGCCAATATGTTCAGATTAACGAATATATTGTTTGAATAGGTTTAGAACTGCTAAAGAATGCAATTATGCCCTGGCTGGCATAGCTCAGTGGGTTGAGCGCAGCCTACGAACCAAAGTGTCGCAGGTTCGATTCCCAGTCAGGGCACATGCCTGGGTTGCAGGCCATGGCCCCCAGCAACCGCACATTGATGTTTCTCTCTCTCTCTCCCTCCCTTCCCTCTCTAAAAATAAATAAATAAAATCTTTTTTTTAAAAAGAATGCAATTATTATGTTAGGTAATTCCAATTTATCAACAACACAGGAAACTTACACACTTTAAACAAGTAACAATAATATCAGAAAAGCAATTATTTTCAAAGTATATCCTCTTAGAAATGAAAATTTATATAAACATTCTCAGATATAATTGCAAAAGTTATGATTTTTAGTCTCAGTGAAGCTGCCTGTCTCTAAATTATATGAAAAAAACACAGTCTTGAATATGAATATAAAAATATACAAAATAAATCTTATCTGAATGTTGATAGACCAAAAGGCAAACAGAATAATTATGTATGTTTATAGTGCATATAAGACATATGTATACATATATGCAATGCATATAAACACATGCACTCATGAACATATACGTATGTCCAGTTCCATACCTTGGTTACTTTTATGTGAAATTTAATGTACATAATGATAATAGCAATTATAAAATGAGACAAAAATACATATTCGATAATTATAATTGATACATGCCGTAAGACCTTTACCCTTAGAAATATTTTTAAAAATCAAATCATGTTGTAGTTCTAGCCCAATTGTCATTGTCCATACAAACAGGTATTACTACAAACCAGGAATATGTGAGAATACTCCAGAAAACATAATTTTCAGATTTTTTTCAAGAACTCAAATACTGATCCTTTAATTAAAATTAGATATATGAGGTCTTGCCAGAATGTACCCACCTATGTAATATGAAAAACAGAGGCAGTTACTGAAAAAGATACAAGATATAAGACACACTGTACATAAGACAATGACACCTCAGTCTCCTTCAAAGTAGGCACCTTGGGACCTCACACAGTTCTTCCAGTCACTATCAGCTGCTTAGTCATATTTTCCTGAATCTCTTGGTTGGTCTGAAATTTCTTCCCTTTCAAAGGTGATTTTAGTTTTAGTTAAAACCAGAAGTCACAGGGTGCCAAATCACCTTGATTTGGTGTTTCACCAAAAATCTGTACAAGATGTGACGCATGAGCAGGCATGTTGTCTGATGAAGCTGCCAATTAGCAGTTGCCCATACAGCAGCTTTCTGAATCATCCAAATAATTTCTGCAGGGTAATGTTCAAGCTTAACACAAAATTTGATTCAGATTTGTTGTTCTACTCCCTCAGTCATTTTGAATGTGATGGCCACACAGTATATATGTTCACTCAGTGGCATCTAGCATTCCCACTGACCGGTACAATGAAGTTGTCATTGTTCATGCATGCACATTCCAGTTCAATCTCCTTGACTGCCAGGTTACATCGATGTCATGCAAATCATTTTCATTATGTTAATAAGGGCTAGACATTTTCTGGACAGACCTCATATGTCTTATAATTATTTCTCTTTCAGTTATCGTTCAACCTCTTTGAAAATTTTGCAGGATTTCAGAATGTATTTTACCAATGAGAGGCAATATCAAGAACATTAGAGAGGAGAAGAAAAGGAAATGTCATTTCTGCTTACAGAGATATGTTAAACAAGAGATATGTTAAACAAGCAGAAATATGAATTTACCAGTGACTTATGGACATCTGTTGAAATACTCCACTAATTTTATAGGGATCTGAGAAAACCAATGGCTATTTCCAGGGATAGTTGAAATATTTTGATCTTTACAAAACTACTAAAAGAGTTCATTCACTTTTGCTTTTTAGCTTTTCCTATGGTTTTGTATAAGTTTTGTTTCTAAATTTATTCATTAAGTTCCTTCCTGCTTGATTTAAGAATTTCTTTTTCTTGAATAGAGCAGGACACATTTTTAAAAAACCGTAAATTAAAATGAAATATGTATAATGAAGTTATAAAATGTTATATTTTAATTTCTGATTGGTCTTCCCTAGAATGTCATGCTCAATTTCACATCTCAAAACCATATGCTTATAGTTACTGTCTGAATACATATATTTATGTTATTGAACTAATATTAGTAATCATGTATTTATATGATTTCAAAAACATGAATTACTGCTATTTCTAGAAAATTAACATTAAGAAATTATTTTTTTAACAATCCTATTTTCATTAATTCACAAATGGCCTTACTTAGAATTTTTGTTAATTTGTATTTTGTTTGTATCAATGTGCCAAATAAATAAAATTTTGTAATTATTTCTTTACTTTTATTGCCTGATGAACTTTTAATTTCCATAGCCATTCTATATTTCACCTCATACCAAATGCTGACAATATTTACAATAATTTTCATAGTTTTTATTAAATTAATTATGATTTTTGAAAGATGTGCATCCATTATATTTTCTACTTTAAGCTCAAGGAAAACATTAAAATAAAAAAAAAAACTATATGTAAAAATAGGTGGTTCCACATTTATATTCATTAACTGCATCATTGTTTTTCTAAATCTGTTCTAAATGTTTTAATTATTGCTTGACACTGTTCAATTTTATGATTTAGAATTATGACATACTTCAGATTATACACTTTGTATATCAAAGAGACTTAATAATGATTTAGAAATAGGACATTCATGAAAAATAAAAGTGCATTCAGAGTTCAATAATTCAGGATAGAGGAATTTTTAGTTATTCTAGTCTTTTAAATGGTAGCTCAATATGTGTTTTTCCCACATTATAATATGCCATTTTGTAACCTATAAAATGTATTAATTTACATGAAAAATGATTTTGAGTTCATTATTTTTCCTTGAATATATTTATAAGGTTTCAAGTTAGTGCTGAAATGTTGGCTATTTAAAGAACTTAAATATATTCTCATTTTACATTCCAAAGGAGTATATCATAAGTTTATATGAACATTAAATGTTGAGTTTTATCTATGAGAGGGGAACCAAAAAATCCCCAAAATACTCAAATTATCTTCTGAAGGGCAGGCCTCTTGCAGTATAGACTTCCCCTATGAGGTGAGTGTTCTAAGAAACCATCTGTACCAGTGTACTGGTGGTGTCCCTGTGAGAAGCTTCATTGTATTTTTTTTTGAAGACTCTTTCAATGGTTTGCCCATTTCATAATGGGTGATTTATGAGCACACCTGCCCACACTCCACTGAATGTTCAGTAGCTTTTGACCAAAAACGGCATGACCCCCAATGCTTCACCCTAACTATTCATCAGATCTCGCCCTGAGTGGCTTTTTAAAAAATTTTCATTGGATATAAAAGTCCTCAAAGGGATACCTTTTGTCAGTATGGAAGAGGTGGAACAAAAAACAGCAGAAGCACCAAAAGGCATCAAAATCAATGAGTGCAAAAACTATTTGATTCTCCAAAAGAACATCTTGATAGGTGTATTGTTGCAATACACCTATCAAGTGTACTGAAGGTGACTAAAGTTTAAACATGTAAGAATAAATACATAATTTTTGATATATAATTTCCATTTAGGGGGCCCCCTCTCACACAGCTCACACTTACAATTAAATTTTATGATCAGGTGATGAAGTATTATTTGCAGATAATTATTACTATACTAATGAAACAATTTTCATTGTGAAATATTAAAAATAGCATGCTCTTGTTGTCTCTAGGTGTGAACTCCAATAAAAATCAGTCAAGCAAAAAATAAATTATGTTTTAATTGGAAATACTTTACCTGATTTCCTAGGGAAAAATTAAAACAATTAACACGTGTGCAGTGTGATCCCTAAAGAATACTCTGCAATTGTCACTTGAAAATAGTGCCACTTGAAAATTTGTATATACAAGAGAAAGTATGATTAAAATGAGTTCATGTTCAGAAAGATTCAGTTCAAATTATTATCCGAGTTATTATCCAAGAGAGTTATTATCCAAGAGGGTTAGCATGTTGGGTTACTGAACATTGAACATTGTATCAATGAACATTGATACCAAATGTAGACAGAAGCTTTCTCCTGAACCTGATATTACAAAATTTGGGGACGAGTTTATAGTGACAATTGTACAGATTAGCTATGATTTTGTTTGTACAATTGGTTGGAAATCTCTCTTTCTTTTGTACTTAAAATATTTTATTTATTTACTTTTAGAAAGAGAGGAAGAGAGGGAGAAAAACATCACTGTGAGAGAAAAACATGGATTGGTTGTTTTTTGCACACCCCAACCCAAGGATCTGGCCTGCAACTCAGGCACCTGCCCAGTCTGGGAACTGAACCAGCGGTATTTCATATCACGGGGTCACAACCAATCGTAGAGCCACACCGGCCAGGGCTGGATATCTCTCTTTCATTTATTACAGTATTTACTGAGTTCTACATAATTATATGTCAGATACATTTTTTAAGCACTGGTACTAGAGAAATAAACAAAACATAAAGTCTCTATTATTGTTGGCTTATATTTAAGAGAGACAGAAAATAAGTAACTGAAATTAAGCAAAACTATTAAGTCAGTTACAAGAGATATCAGAATATGAGTATAAATATAAAGGCAAATAAACAAAAAAGAGGAATGAGGACTGCCACATTAAATAAGTTATAGGATCATTCAGAGTGATGACATTTACCCAAAAATGCATTTTTATCATGAATAAAGCATGAGAAGATCCAGTGTAACTACCAGACAAAAGTCTTGCAAAAACTGAAACCCCTGTGGCAGGACTATGCCTAGGATGTTCAAGGAAGAGCTAAAGGCCAGTCTGACTGGAGCTGATCGAGAGGGGGGAGCATAGAAGATGTTGTCAGGGAGGCTTATGGGAGCAGTCTCTGGTTTTTAATTATTAGAGTGTCATCAGCCTTCTACTCACTTACTTGGATTCCCTAAGTAATTTCACTTAATACATTGCCATTAAAAATTACAAAAATGCCACACATGAAAAATGTATAACTCCAACCTTAAGGTATCCTTTAACAATAGATAAAACAACAAACACAGAACACAAGGAATCGTATTTGGATTCTCTCCTGCTGCATTGACTAGGAAAAAAATGACATTCAAACAGAAGTAAGGACCCCTTGCATCCTGACTTTGGTTCCTAAATACCTTTCCACTAGAAGGAATTAAGCATCTTGGAGGAACAGGCAATTGTAAGGCTAGGACAAGAAAAATACAAAATGAAATTGCTATGTCTATGCCTGTAAAATTAAGATACACTCAAGAATGATGGAAGTATTAAAAGAAATTATCCAGGTTGAAGGGACTCAAGTCAAATCAAGCACATTTTGAGTATTCAAAAATAGTGCCAGTAAAGTACAGTGTCATATTCCAATAATAAGGTAAATATGCACAGTCTGCATTTATAGAAAAGTAGAAAGGAAGAAGAAATAGACAAGAATCAAAATAATTTATCTTAGTAGAATGCAATTAATAAATATAGACAATTTTAAATTTTGAAATTTGGTAACATTAGTAAAAATAATTCAAGCAAGAAATATTCATTGTTGCATAAATAACACGTGGAAGAGTGAGGAAGGAGAGACTATAGATTTTTAAATTATCTTTCTAGGAAACTATCTAAATTAATTACAAAAAGAAAAAGATAACTTTTCAGTGGAGAATGATGATAAATACCACCTCAGCCATCTTCATCAATAAAGGAATAAACAGACATTATGTGTCCCCTGATGCAGTTCACTGAAAAATGAGAAATGTTATTTATTGTAATATTTCTGTCACATATGAATGACTTCAACTTAATCATGACAAAACAGCAGGCAAATCTAGATGGAAGGTTGTGCTACGAAACATATCGCCTGTTATTCTAGAAAATGTTAACCATCGAAAACAAAGGAAAACTGAAAAACATTCAAATAAAAAGAGACTTAAATGAAAAGATAATTAAAAGTAAAGAATTGGGCCCTGGTTGGTGTGGATCAGTGGATTGAGTGCTGGCCTTCAAACTAAAGGGTCACTGGTTCAATTCCTAGTCCAGGGCACGGGCCTGGGTTGTGGGCCAGGTCCCCCATATGGGGCTCATGAGAAGCAACCACACATTGATACTCCTCTCCTTCTCTTTCTCCTTCCCTTCCCCTCTTTCTGAAAACAAATAAATAAAATCTTTTAAAAAATTAGCCTCCATTGGATTCTGGGTCAGGGATCTATAATCGTGAAAAATGTCATTAGAAACTTGGTGATATTAGAATATGGATTATATCATAATATCCTAAGCAATGTATTATAGATAATATCATAGTAGATAATAGTATTATAATATGTAATAGATAACAGTATTATATCAATGTAATGTTTTCTAATTTTGAAATTACTTTTGTGTTTGTGAATGAGATTGTCTTTGTCCTTAGAAATACAGGCTGGGAACTATTCAGGGGAAATGGGCCATGAAGTATCTAATTAGTCTTTAATAATTCAGAAAAGTATATGTGTTTTGTGTATGGGGTATGTATGATTTGCCTGGTGTGTGTATGTGTAAAGGGAAAGAGAGAGATGCCACAAAGGTTATTGAATGCTAATAAAAGCTGGTCCTGGGTAAAGAGTATATACGCATGTGGAAGTTGTTCAGTTGGTAATTCTAGATGAAAAATACATGAGAACATTTGTACTAGCCTTTTCTATAGTTTAAAATCTCATGATAAAAAGTGTTTTTTTTCATATAAACAAGGATTCAAAACATAAAGGGACAGAATATATCCTCCCACTTTAAACAACAAATAAAGCTACAAACATGTGTTACCTCTATTGCACAATGCACAAGATAATCCCCGAAAGAAGGGAAACAAATCAGGATATGTGAGTCTTAGTGTTGTTATTTATTTATTATTTTTATTAACTCTATCGGGGTGACATTGGTTATAGGATCATACAGGTTTCAAGTGTACACCTCATGTTGGTTTAACTTACTGTGTGGAAACAGACTTCGGGCTGCAGTTTCTGGAATTAGATTCTCTGGTATTGTTAGTGCTTCAGTACTTGTAGTTTTTTAGATCTAAGCTCAGATTTACCTCCTCAGTGACATCTTCCTTGAACTCTACTTCATGATCATGCGGTGCCATTACATGGAGTTCATAACACTTATGATCTCAAGTTATTTTGTCTATTACTTGATTGCTTAATGTATGTATCCATCCAAAAGATTGCAATACTTAGGAGAGCATGGGCATTTATCAGGCAACAAGTCTGATAATTTATCCATGTTGTCAATGCTTAGAATATTCTTGGCATAATATAAATATTTAATAACTATATGTTGAATGGGAATGCAATTAATAGGTATATCTGTTACAAAATGACTAACTTAAAGTTAGAGATGTTATAAAAAGGCAAACTCTATATTAGAAGTTCTGAATGATTAATATTTATGAACTCGTTTAATCCTCAAAACAACCAAGGAGTTAGGAAATATTATCATTCTCTTCTTGCATAAAAAGAAACTAGAAAATAATGAGTTTAAATATATTAGCCAATGTCATACTGTTCATGAGTGGCAAAGCCAGTGTAGCTTGAATTATGGTTAGAATCTCAGGTTCTTGACCATGATGTAGTAGTATTTACCTCTTAGTTGTTATAAATATACATTTTCAAATTATCAAGTGAAGTTGAGTGTACAAAGAGGTGTAGAGACATATTAAATAAATAAAATGAAAGAAAACCCAGGAATAACAATACTATGAAAAGACATCTTCAAATTCAGGGCCCATAATTGAAAATAATAAAACAAAATGCTTCCATAATAATAAAAATATAACTTCAAATGTTAAACAGACAACTATACATCAAATGTCATAGAATAAAAATGAATAATTTACAAAAAAAACATGGTATTCATTCAGGAAAAGCAAGCTGAAATACAAGATTTTTTTGTTCCAAGTTAAAAAATAAATGCAAATGAATGCTTACAACAGCCAAATACTATGCTGGGTTCTGAGGATTCAAAGAATAAAGTACTCTTTGTAGCTTTTTGACACTTAAGAAGGGATTAACTTCTCTACTTTGCAACCTATTATTATAGGAATCTTAGATATTTTCCTTTAAATATGCTATTAGGCCCTGACCAGTGTGTGGTTCAATGTGTTGGATGTCATCCCACAAAGCAAAAGGCCTTGGGTTCAATTCCTGGTCAAGGCACATACCTGGGTTTTGGGCCTGGTACCAGGTTATGGTGTTTATGAGAGGCAACCAATCAATATTTCTCTCTCACATCAATGTTTCTCTCATGCTTTGATGTTTCCTTCCCTCTCTTTCTCCCTTCCTCCTTCCCCCTCTCTAAAAATAAATAAATAAAACCTTTTTAAAAAGTAAATATTTTTAAGAAAATAAATGTTTTGAGAGTCTCAGGACTTCTGCTCAGGATTGAATTGTTAAAGATGTATATGCACACTTTACATATGCAAATGTGGGAAGCACAATAGGACCACAATGATTTCGCTCCTTAAAAATATGTTAACAAATTCCCACACTTTTCCTTTAGAGTAGGAAGGTCTCTCTGGTGTCTTGAGAGTGGTATTCCTTTACATATTTCCCTTAGTGGGAAGTGTTAGCACATAAAACAGTCTAATAGGGAAGAAAGAGAGCAGTACTTTTAATATTATTTTCCCACCCTCCATTCTAAATATCTTCAATATTTAACAATACAAGAAGTTTTATCTATCCAATGAGTGATTCTGTCTCTATTTTGCTTTTAGTTAAATTTGTTCATAGATAGAGAGCAGGTTGACAGCTCTGGGGGAAAAGTAGAAGGTGGAGAGATTGAGCAAAAAGGAAAAAGGACTCGTGGACAGGGGCAACAGTGTGGTGATTGTGGGGAGGAGGAGTGTATAAGGAGGATAAACGGTAATGGTAAAAATACAATAAAACAATAAACAAAAAGGAAAATGAAACGTAAAAATAAAAATGGAGTTTTTTATAGTCTGAGAATAAAGAACTATATTAAATTCTTGAGGCATTATTGCAGCAATTATGTGGAACTGTCTTAGAAAGCTTATTGCTTTATAATTAGATTGGCTCGTCTTGTGTGACATTTGATTACTAGTGTGGGAAAAGTGAAGCTTTTCGGTTGATAATGATTGGACCAGGTTGTATTAAAAGAACAAACTAGGTGACTTGTTATAAGATACAGGAACATTTTGTGAATTTCTAAACAGAATAAGGAGGAAGTGTCATCCTGCAACTTTTTTATTTGAGCCAAGACATATTCTGGTCCCTTTTTATAATCTTCTATTTTTATTTTGAAATCAAAGGTAAAATAGAGGTCTCATTAAAAAATAAACAAATGATTTTGTCTTGAAGTACCACATAGAGACCTTCTCACATGATATCTAATAAAATTCTCTCAAAAACTCCCCATAAGAATGTTCATATTATCACATACTTTCAATGAGGAGAGACTGGTTCATGTAGTATAGGTATGGTACCAAATTTAGTGCCAAAGTTGATTTTTAATTTCAACTTTTCCCAATACCAGGTCTATGGAGTTTATTTTTAGTATCATTATTCTTCCTACAGTGCAGGCAAAATGTAAAAAATCAGATTTCTGTAGAACTCCAGAAAAATAAAACATTTACAATATTAACACAAATAATTTCCAAGTATAAGAATATATTTATTTGGTCTGGTTACCACCTATGGCAAATTAGAAAACATTCAGAGAACTTAGCCTAGGCAAGATAATTCACTACCCTAATTGCTATCTAAAGACTATGAATTTAACCACAGTAGGCATGTCACTTTGCTCATGCCTGGTGATTTCCTTGCAGTTAGTAACCTCATGAGACAAAGTTTCCAGAAATGCCGTCACAGATTTTATTATTTTAAACCAAGGGTGACTTTTGCCCCTTGGCTTCAAGCTCTCAGCCAGTGCTTTTGTTTGGATTTCACTTCTGAACCATCAATGATGCTCTTGACAGTGGAAGTTTCTTGGGAACCAAAGAGTTCATTCTTATAATGTGGTTATAAATATATGGACTAAAATAATTTATGCAAATCCTTCCACCAAAGTATAACCCTGCTTACCTACCATCTCTATTAATTTAGGCAAAGGTTTAAAATGTTCTGGTTGGGATGGGTAAGCTGGGCAGATAACTTCCATAATGAGAAAAAAAGCCTTCAGATGATGAAGAAAATATAACAAAAACCTAACCCAGAATAACAACTTCAATAATGCTAGTCTTGCTCAGCCTAGATCCTCCAAATGTCAGAGAGTCCTAAGAGCATATTTTTCTAGATGCCATTTTGATTCTATAATTGTCATAAAGCAATTGATGCAGAACTTAATACTAAAAACTCAGGGGCCAATAGTCTAAAATATGTGATGCTGGATTGAAAATGGGTAGTGATTGAAGAGGAAAAACTATTTGAGGCAGGGAAGTGACTGCCTAGATTACCTAGGTAGAAAAGCTGTGATGCACTGAAGTAACTGGAGAACAGTACATGTTTAACAAACGTGGAACATTAGGATACAACATGTTGAGTCAAATATTGAAACTGTTGAGCCATTAGTAACCATTGTTTTTTTGCTAACAGTATTTTTAATAATACTATAAGAACTAGATGGGCTCAGAAAAGTAATGACCAATTTGCCACATTTTAGAAGAACTGGCACAAAATTTGCACACTTAGAAAGTGAAACTCTTTCTCCAGACAAATGGATGGCCATTAAAACACAGTCTTAGATATTCCTCATCTTGCTTAAAAAAATACTTCAAGGTAAAGTACAATTTAAAGAATACTAATTAGGTCTTTAAAAAGATCTGTGAACAAAATAAGATGGCTTCCATACTTACAGCTGGACAGAGGGCCACTGGGCAGAGGGCCGGTATCTTCTACACCGCTAAAAGATATAGGGTGTAGCCCTGAACAGTCTGTGCAGGTTTAAGTAACCTAGAGTGAAGGGACGCTCTTTAATGCAAATGATGCTCTAGGACACAGGTGGCAATCACAAGGCCTGTGGACGGAATCCCGCCCTCCACCTTGTTTTCTCCAGCCCAGCACCTTGTTTCTACCTGGCAGCAGCACTGTGCTCCTTGCCCCTAGTTAAGGAGTAGTTACATTTACATAGTCCTAAAATTATGTTCAGCCCTTTGAAGGCAACTGCAAGGCTGATGTGGCCCCTGGTGAAAATGAGTTTGACACCCCTGATCTAGTGTCTGACTTTCAGCCTATATGGAATTGACTGGAAACAATTCAACATAGAAAACTCATGTGATTTCAGAGAGCAATATTGGCAGAAATGCTGACAGTCTGCTCTAAAAGAGATTGAATTTTCTTAGATCTAAAAATGTCTCTGTGATGTGGATTATAGCATAGAGAATAGAGTAAAAATTATCATCATATCTATGCATGGGACCAAGTGGATGCTTGAAGCATTGGGGAGAACCATTCTGTAAAGTACAAGATTTTCTGGCCACTATGTTGTACATATGAAAGGGCATTGGAATAGTATTAAATGTAGATTGTAAGTGATAATAAAATATATATATCTGGGCATCCAACTTTCCACAAACAGAAATCAAGCTATTAGTTTGTACATTTGCTTGGAGAAAGACATATTTTCAATGCATAAATGAGCTGCCAATGAGGATGTTGGAAAAAGAAGGGTGGAACAGTAGTCTGGAGAGCTACACAAGAAAGAACTAGGCCAGCATCTCCTATTACCTACCACTAATTCCTTTTAATAATGGAATTATTTGCTCTGATTATTCTGGGAAATTCTTGGTTAGTTGAATGTGTTTGTACGTGTGGGAGGTAGGCAGACAAGGTTGGAGCCAAGAGTGGAGCCAACATATTTGTCTTTTTCATGTATAGGTCTGTAAATAATGTGCACTCACATTCAGATAATAAAATGTAGGTTGTATAATCCTGGTATTTGATTTTGGATAGTGATTAAATAAGTCCCTTGAAATGAATTCTTAGATGAAAGAAAAAATGTATTTTGATGAGAGAAAAGAGAGTGTTTTGAATAAGAAAGCAGAGTGTGATAGATCAGATCATTCTTCAACAAATACTTGCTCCTTCAGTATCTGTCTAAAAGAAGTGGGTATTTCCTGGTCCCTTTGATATTGGGCATAGCCATATGATATTAGTGGGTGTGAGATGGACAGATTCTTGTGAACTTGAGTGGCCTCTACTGATGCATATTTACCTTTCAGAATGGAAAAAAATATGGATGCTAGTTCAATGATCATCAGAGGAATATGAGCATAATTGGGTCTCAGTCCAATCCCAGTACAGAGATCCCTATCTATAGCCTTTATAAGCTCCTTCCCAGCACAACTGCTTGAGGGACAATATTATTATGGCAAAAACATATACAAAACAGTTATTGTTGTATGTCCCTAAAATATACCAATTTGCCTAACATACCACAAATATGCCTATGTTATTCAGTCTCAGACTACAGACAGTGAGGGGGGTACATTCAAATTTAGAAACGTATATTCTCTAGCTCCCCTGTGTTCCCCCAAACATTAGTTCTTTATTAAGTGCCCCTCAAACATTTATAGATTCTCACTTATCAAACATGTGCTCTCAACAACCTGTGGTTCAATCAAATGCTGAACTATTCTTCAAGCACAATTTCCTACGCAGTAAGTTTAATGCATTATTGTCCTTCTCAAGTCATTTGCAGGCCATACTATGTCAGTCAGTAGTCACAGATTCCTAACTGAAAAAGCTGGGGCCTAAAGACTAAAACTGCATGCAGCTGTTTAGAAAAAATGTGTTGTGGGGATGGCACCTAATTGACCTCTGTTATATACACGCCGAGGGGGACTGAGCAGTTACATCTCTGGTGAAGACTTTTTCATGTTTTATAGGACATACTTGCGCATTTAACACTTGTTTTTAGTTTGCCTTTTTTAGTTTTGTTTTTTATAAATGTCTTTCTTTTTCAAACACTCTGGCCAAATACCACAGACTTGACTGGTAGAAAAATGTTGTTCCCTTTAAAAAACAGTTCTAAAACTAATCCTTCACCACAAAACCAGATTCATTGTCTGATTCTCTCTTCCCTTAACATAATTTATTTCTGCAGGTCAGAAGGTCTCCTAAAATTTTAAGTGTGTGATTGTGTGAAGTCTGAAGAGAGCTAGAATGTCCTTAATTTCAAAATTTTCATTAAAATGATAGAGTCTACAGGTAGTTTAAAGTGAGGTGATGATAACACTATAGTCAAATTGCAAACTACCACTAAATAATACTTGTAAAATTTAATATATGTAATTATTTGTATTTGTATGTTAATATCTACATTATTTTAGATGAAACTTCTTATATTTATTTGAGAATATTTAGCTGTTGTTTTTATTTCTTCATATGTATTTTAACTCTTTTATCCACAACTGCTTTTTGAGTAAATAGTAAATGTCCCTTGGCATATTTATTAGTATTCTCTGTTTCTGCACTCTGGCAAGGCCAAACAAACATTAACTTATATTAAACACATGGATTGAATTGCACTTCGTTTCTTTTACAAAGAATGAACTATGTTTTCCCTATAATTTTTAAACAGAATGTGGTAATAATAAGAATTTCATTCACTCTGCATGATAGTAATTCCCAATATTTCACTTAATTTTCTCTTCATAAATAATTCATTGAAAACCTAGACCTGAACTTCTGCCCAAATTATCATGTATTTAAAATATGCAAACTTTAGTAAAAGTGTATAACAGTGTCAATTAAATATAATTCATATTTCATAAATAATTATTAACTTATAATCATTGTAAGTATTTAATTGTTCTTATCTACATTAGAAAGCAAGAAGTTTTCTAACATGTCCACAAATGGGCAAATGTAATGTTAACAGTAATTTTTCTTGTATTCATTTAGTTACTGCAGAACACTTGTAAATGACCCAGATGACAAAGTCATATTTTTAAACCATCTGTGGCCTGTTATGAATGTTTAAACAAGTGAAAGAAATGCTGTGATTTAACTGCATTTCCCTTGATGCTTAATTTGAAAAGGGGAAAATGAGTTTTCTAGGCAATTTATCATTGCAGATAGTGTCACTAGTTATTTAGTAGCAAAAAAATAATTCTGCATTCCTCATTGTTGTACAGTATGTGTTGTCCTTATTTAGATTTATTTTTTAGCTGTTTTTATTGTGTTCATGTGTGCATCCTATGAGATTCAGAGAATGTTCCCCCATTTGTAGCTGAGCTCTGTACAGTAATAGGTATTGACACGAAGATAATGATAATGAAATACTAGAGACATTTATATGTGCTTATTCATCATTCCATTCTGTTTCTAGGAATTCAGCTTTTTCAGATTCCACAGATAAGTGAGATAATACAGTATTTGCCTTTCCCTGGCTGATTTCACTTAGCAAAATGCTCTCAAGGTCCATGTGTGTCATGACAAATAGAAGAATTTCCTTCTTTTTATGGCTAAATAATGTACCATTATATAGGCAATAAAAGATATATATGAATAAAAATGTATATATATTTCCATTTATTGATTAATGGAATCTTAGGTTGTTTCCACATTTTGGCTACTGTGAATATTGCTACAATGAACATGAGAATGCAGATATAACTTCAAGATTGTGATTTTATTTCCTTAGGAGAAATCCCCAAAAGTGAGATTGCTGAATCATGTGGTAGTTCTATTTTGAATATTTTTTGAGGAAATTCTGTACGATTTTCATAGTTCCTGTACCAATGCACATTTTTATCAACAGTGAACAAGGATTACTTACACTCTACAGCCTCATCAATATTCATTAGGTGGTTTTTTTGGTAATATCTTTTCTAAAAGTTATGATGTGCAGTTTTATTTGCACTTCCTAATTAGTGAGTGATATTAGACATATTTTTAATATTCCTGTTTGCCATATCTATGCCTTACTAGGAGAGATAATGTATTCAGATTTCCTGTCCACTTTTAATAGGATTATTTATTTTTTGAATATAAGGAACTCGTAAAATGCAATATCAATAATTCACATAATCTATCCATTATATATACATATATGTGTATATATATACACACACATATATATGTTTTTTTTAAAATTTGTTCTTTTGTAGACCACATATAGTTGGGTCAGATAGTTTATCTACTCTCACAATCTCTGTCTTTTAACTGGTGCATTTAGACCATTGAAATTTTAAGTGAAAAGTGGTATTTTAGATTAGTATCTAACATATCTATTAATGTTATTTATTTGCTGCCTTTGCTCTTTGTTTCTATTTTTGTCTTTCATTTTTTCTGTCTTTTGTAGTTTTAATTGAGCACTTTATATGATTTTGTTCTTTTTTTTTTAGTAAAAAACTTAATGATTTTTTTTTTACCTTTTTAAGTGGTTGTCCTAGAGTTGGCAATATACATTTACAACTAAATAACATCATGCCATTTTATTTGTACTGTCAGAATCTTATTTAAAAAATCAAATAATTCTTATTCCTCCCCTCTATCCCTTCTATCATTATTGTCATTCATGTTATTTATGTACAAGCACACATAAGCATATGTATTTATATTCATATACATGAATATAAATGCATGAGATTACATAACCAGATACATTGATGGTTTATTGTTTTAAACAAACTGTTATGGGTTAGAGCAATAAAGAATATTCCATAAAATTTTATGGAAACAGAAAAAACCTTAGACAGTCACAGCAATCTTGAAAAAGAAGAAGAAGGTGGGAGAAATCACACTACCCGATATCAAACAGTACTGCAAGACCACAGTCACAACACAGCATGGTGGGGGCCTGAAAACAGACACATAAATCAATGAACAGAATGGAAAGCCCAGAAATAAAGCACAACTTTATGGTCAATTAATATTTGACAAAAGAGAAAAAATATACACTGGACTAAAGATAGTTTTTCCAATAAATGATGTTGGGAAAACTGGACAGATATGTGGAAAAAATGAAACAAACATTTTCTTAGACCATAAAGAAGAATAAAGTAAAAATGGATTAAAGACTTAAATATTAGACTCTAGACCATAAAAATCCTAGAAGAAAATATAGGCAGCAAAATCACAGGCACTTCTCATAGCAATCTTTTTTTCTGATATATTGCCTCAGGCAAAGGAAACAATAGAAAATATAAACAAATGGAACTACATCAAACTAAAACGTTTTTGCACAACAAAGGAAACCATCAACTAAATGAAAAGATAACCCACTGAATGAGAAAACATACTTTTCTCAGACACATTTCTATATAAAAATAAAATTTTTATTTGAATCATGTTTTATATATGCATATACTACATTGGGTACCCATGTTGTTAAGGGGAATGAGGTTAGGAACAGGGTATAAAAAAAAGGAAAATCAAAATGTATATCACAATATAAAACAGTATGTCTTGAATTGGGGTAGCATTATAAAATCAATTCTTTGCAATGATAATAAAATCTTCTAAACTTTTTTATAAGCAAAAAAGGACAGCACTTCAGTAACAGGTGACAGATATAAAAGCAATTAAGAATAGACAAAGGACACAAACAAAAAGAAGCCATCAAATTTGAAAGAATAGAGGAGTTGCTAATGATACAGAGACATCCAGGACAATGAAGGCAAAGAAAACCTATGTGTTGTACAAACAAGAAATTACTATATTGTATTCAATGAGGGCTTAAATGTATTGATTTGTTAGTTTCTATAGGGAGACAAGGAGAGTGTTTTTCGGGGTGGGGGGGGGGCAGTTCCCATGCATTTGAACCTAAGACAAGGACTTGGTTCCAAGTTTTTATTTGAAAAGCAAATTCAGGAAGCAAGGTTGAGAGAAATGGAAAAAGGAAACAGATAAGGAGGGAAAAGCTAATCTAAGCTTCTATTTTCAAGGTAGTTGTGATTTATGTAAGCTTCATACCTGTAAGACATCTTGAGACACCTACACAATTGCTCAAGTCATCTGCTAAAATATGGGAGTGCTGGGAGGAATTGATCGTAGGACACCAAAATCATCTACACAATTGCAGTACAAAAAGCATACTTGAGGCAAAAGCCAGGTATATTCACTAAATTTAAAAAATTAATAAGACATAATATGAAGTTCAGAAAATAATTTATATATACATCTATATATCAACATAATGTATGTGTTTCAACAAGATGTCGCTTCAAAATGCAGAGATGAGTATATTCTTTTGGTCCACAGGATGATGCTCCAACCAACTGAGCCACACTGGCCAGGGCACGAGATGAGCATATTCTTTAAGAAGTATT
This sequence comes from Phyllostomus discolor, assembly GCF_004126475.2. Lineage (NCBI taxonomy): Eukaryota > Metazoa > Chordata > Mammalia > Chiroptera > Phyllostomidae > Phyllostomus > Phyllostomus discolor. The sequence continues at coordinate 39,071,607 of NC_040903.2, forward strand.
CACCCCGTATTTAATCCTGGGAGGTATTAAGCTTACTCAAAAATGTAATTTCATTGTACAAACACTGCATGAGTTAATCACATTAAATTCTGCCCTGCTGCTCAATTGATTACACAGATTCACTTATAAACTGTTTATTTCTTAAGAGTAAATATAAAATGGGTTTATATTTATATATTTCTAATATGATTTCCCTTTTTATCTTTCTTATTTAAACTTTTTATGCCTAAGTAAAGTGTACATACATAAAAATTGCTAAGATAAATAAACAGTAAATTTTATGGGCATAAAAGCTAGGTGTTCAGGGACAGGAAAGTATTTTGTAGTTTATTTTGTGCTGTGAACTGTGGCAGCTTTAAAGATTAGATATTTTATACTTTAAGTAGTTATGTCTACGCAGCCAAGAAAATATTGAGGGTGGAGTAAATATATTTACTCAACAAGTTTACTAATACTAACAAAAATACATAATCGATGCTGTAAACTGAGTTGGTCTGCCAATATGCATGACCAGTGGGACAATGTGTGACTTGCTTATTTAGAAGCTAATTTAAACCCCCAAATTCCATTTTTATTTATCCTGTTAGAATATAATGATTTCCATTTTCAGATAATTAGATACTTTATGCATATACTTACAAATTCTTTTCTAGTTTTGTAGTGGGTCTACCAGATTTCTCTATCTGATTTTTGATACTTCAATGTATATATTTTTTAAATTTCTGTAAAATTATATTTGTGAAAATGTATATTAAAATATAAGCTTTGTATTCATAGCCATGTGTTTGGTGCATTCAATGTTTAAAATAATTTAATAATCATATATTATCCATGTCTTTAGTGATGATATAGTATAAATTAATTTACAATAATAGCTGTAAAATAATTGAGTTATGTAGCAATTTCATATTTTTAAAGAAACAATTGGGTGGGGTGTTTGCTTTAGACACATAGAATGTAGTCGTGTATGACTGCATTTTTATACCTCATTTTTTTCCTGATAACATATTATGGCTCTGCTAATTGACCATTTGTCACTTACATAACATTTTCTTTCAGGTCAATATTCACCATGGTAAGTTTAGTCATAATATGTCAGATTGAATTCCTTTTTGTCCCTGAGAGTATGCTATCTTCCTTGCTCTGTTCAGGTTTGAATAAGTAGTGAGCAAGGACAGACCAAACATAAAAATGATCTAAACTTAGAAAAATATTGTTTCATTTTTCCCTCATAAGAATGTCATTGTACATCTTGCAATCTTTTCGTAATCCAAATGAAAGAAACTCTTCTGAGAGTTGATTTAAAAAGCAATAGTAACAATAATAATAATAGAGATGTGAGGAGCTGATAGGGATTGTGTGGTCTCTCTATTGCTTGAGGTTAATTTCTGCTGGTGTTGCCCTCTACTTCTGAGGCTGCTGTTTGTTATTCAGGCATTTCTTGAGTTTTCATAAACTGAATGAAGGATCATTGGGGATATCATTTTCTTCTCAATGTGACAATGCTATCCATTAGCAAGATTGGAAGCACACATGGATATATATAATGCTAAATACAAACCGACATCAGCAGAGACTGCTGTGATATCACTGATGTGATAATTAGGTGCAGACACCCATTTGCTTGAGATATTGATATTCCTCTTCTCTTCCATGTCATTTGTTTAAGAAGGCTCTCAATAACTATATTACAAAAAAGTTTCTCCAGGTGAGAGTACCTGGTACTTCAATATGAAATCGACTTTTCACAGTTGACTTCAAGTAAAACCTTGCATCTTTCTGGTTGGAAAGGTCTAAAAAAGTAAATAATATTTCACCCAATCAAGTTCTGCAGTTTGAGTAACTGTGAATTCTTGGTTGAGTTACTATTTTCAGAAAGAGACAGGTGTTTGATTGCTAGTTAATTAACATAAAAATCCATTATATATTAGTGTTAGTTCATGCTTAATTTTGTCAAGCAATCTGTTCAGGTATGATTCTTGTTTTAATACAAATAAATCACCCGAAATGTGTTATTTTTTATTTTTTCCTACTCTAATGATGCATGTTATTATAGCATAACTAATGCCTCTGATATCTATAATTTATTCATCTCTCTTGTTGTGGTATCATGAAGATAAATTATTTGCCACTATTTAGAATACGTGTGACAAATACCATTGTTGTTTGCTCACTATTAATTCACTTTCTACTACATTCAATCTTTGTTTTTAAAGAAAGGAAAGACATGATTCATATTGTGCTAAATGTTAATGACATGAAGATTTATGTCAAAATACAAGAAATATGGGAAAAGTTTGATTGATAGAAGCAATGCATTTCAGAATAAATAAGGATAATATGGAAAAAGTGAGGAAGAAATATTAAAAATCTGTGCATTTATAATATCAATATTCCCAATCCTTATAATCAATGAAGACATACAAATTATCATGCATATAGTAGAATTTTATTTCATAGAAATTAGGCCTTCAGAAATTTATTCATTTATTCATTCAGTCATTGATGTATCTTGATACACTATATTTAAAATGATACCAAGGGAAACACAAAGATCTTTAGCACAAGTCAAATATAATGGAAATAATGAGCTATTAAATTTTGTCGTGCTCATTCTTAGTAGTAAAGAGAGACTCCAAGATCATATATTTAGGAAGCTTAGCGTGTAGAATAACCTGAGAATGGTAAAGACAGGCTCCCATAAATTTTTCTCTTTGTAAATATCATTCTGATCACCTTTTTAACTTTTTTTAATATTCAGATTTCCACCATTTTACTTGTACTCATTTGTGAGTGCATGTTTAGTTCTCCATAACTCTATTACGTGTACACACCAAAGACAAGACAGAGTCATCAGCACCAAGATCCCTCCTTCTGTTCTATTAGCACCACATCCACCTTCCTTTCTAAAATATTCTCTTCAACAATATATTTTATCTACATTTACTGGGGTGACATTGGTTAATAAAGTTACATAGGTTCCAAGTGTACATTTCTATAATATGTCATCTGTATATTACATTGTATGCCCTCCTCCCAGAGTCAAATTCTTTTCCATTCCTATACATTTGACCCCTATTACCCTTTACTACTCCCCCACCCCCTTCCCTCTAGTAACTGCCACACTATTGTCTCTGTCTATGAGATTTTGTTTTCCTTGTTTGTTCATGTGTTGCTTTCAGTTTTATATCCCACATATGAGGGAAATCATATAGTTCGTAATATTTCCTGTCTGACTTACTTCACTTCGCATGATATTCTCAGGGTCCATTCAAGTTGTCACAAATGGTGGTATTTAATCTTTTTCTTATGGCTAAGTAGTGTTCCATTGCACAGTATCTTCTTTATCCAATCATCTGTCAAAGGCTACTTTGTTGTTTCCATATATACTTAAAAAATTTAAATAAGTGGTTGTGTATAAATTTCTCTACACTTCTTTATGAGAAAATCTTCAATTTGTCATCATTCCTGAAAGACAGTTTCACGAGATACAAAACTTTCACCAGTTCAACATTTAAAAACTGTCTGGCCTCCATGGCTTCAGAGAAGAAATCTGTTGTCACTCAATATGGAGTTCCCCTCTGTGTAATGTGTCAATTGTCTCTGGTTTGTCTTAATGTTTCCCCTTAGTTTTGGTTAAATATTACATGTCTTGGCATAGATATTGTCACTTGTTTAAGGTTCTCTTAGCTTTTTGAATCTATAGATTTATAAATTTTCTACAAATTTGGGGAGCTTTCAGGAATATTTTCTTTGAATACTTTGTATGAACCATCCTCTTTCTTTCTGGGTCTTCAATGAAGCAAATATTGAATCTCTATTTTTTTACAATATCTGAGGTTATCTTTATTCTTTTAAAATCTTTTTTGCACCCTGGCTGGTGTAGCTCAGTGGATTGAGCACAGGCTGTGAACCAAAGCATCGCAGGTTTGATTCCCAGTCAGGGCACATGCCTGGGTTGCAGGCCACGGCCCCCAGCAACTGCACATTGATGTTTCTCTCTCTCTCTTTCTCCCTCCCTTCCCTCTCTAAAAAAATGAATAAATAAAACCTTAAAAATAAATAAATAAATCTTTTTTGCTCTCTGATTTTTTAAATGAAATAAATTCTCTGGATCATTTTTATATTTTACTGACTCTGTCCTCTGTCATCTCTATTCTATTCTTTCTCTTCCTTTGAATTTATTAGCTTGACATTGACCAATAAAATTCTATAGGTTTCAGGTGTACACTTGTTTAATACATCATCTGTATATTATATTGAGTATTCACTGCCTCAAGTCTCTTTCCATCACCATTTATTCCCCTGGATCCACTTTTTTCACCCCTACCTTCTTTCCATCTGGTAATCACCACACCTTTACCGGTATCTATGAGTTTTTTTGTGGGTTTTTTTTGTGTGTGTGGCTTAATCCTTTCACCTATTTCACCCTTCCCTCCAACCCTCTTCCCCTCTGATGGCTGTCAGTGATTTGCTATCTATGAGTCCATTTTTATTTTGTGTGTTAGTTTATTTTGTTCATTAGATTCCACATTTGAGTGAAATCATATAGTATTTGTCTTCCACTGACTGGTTTATTTCACCTAGCATAATGCTCTCCAGGTCCATCTGTGCTGTTGCAAGGGGTAAGATTTCCTTCTTTTTTACAGCCAAGTAGTTTTCCTTTGTATGAATATACCACAGCTTTTTTATCCACTCATCCACTGATAGACCTTTGGGATGCTTCCAAACCTTGGCTATTGTAAATAATGCTGCAGTGAACATAGAGGTGCATATATTCTTTTGAATTAGGGCTTTGAGATTTTTTGGATATATTCCCCAAAATGGAATCAGTGGGCAATACATATGATAAAGGGTTAATATCCTGAATTTATAAAGAATTTTAAAACTCAACACCCAAAAAATTCAATTTAAAAAAAAATTAATAAAGGTCCCGAATAGATACTTCTCCAAAGAGAACATACAAATAATGGTCAATAGACATATAAAAAGATGCTCAATGCTGCTAATCATCAGATAAATGAAAATTAAAACCACAATTAAAAATCACTTAACACCTGTCAGAATGGCTATCATTAATAAATCAACAGAGCAAGTGTTGGTGGGGATGTGGAGAAAAGGGAACCATCCTTTACTTTTGTTGGAAATGCAGACTGGTTCTTTATTATAACTTTTACTCATTTATTAAAAGTTTATTTTTGTAAGTTTTTTCTAAAGAATTTTTAAATTCTTTTTTTACATTACTTTATTGTTGTTCAATTACAGTTTTCTACATTTTCTCCCCACTCTTCCCCCCGCCCCAGCCAAACCCGCCTCCCTCCCTTGGTTCCACCTTCCTCCACTGAAATTGAGAATTTTAAATTTCTTGTTGAAATATTTTTGACTTCTTTAAAATCATTGTCATACAATTTCAATATCTGATTCATATCAGTGTTGCATTAAATTGCTTGTTATATATCATTGAACTTGTGATTTCCTTTGTTATTATTGTAATGGATCATTTCCTTTCATATTTGGGCATATTGGTTATTATGTTAAAAGAATCTAAGTTCTATTTAAATCTCAAATTTTAACTAGCAGTCATAATGTTTAGGTATGGCATGCATATCTTGGCTTATTTTCTGCCTGTATTTTCAATAAAAATTTAACTTTCAGGTTTAAAGTGATGTTTTGGGTTGCATGGTTTGCCTGGTCCATTCAGACTCCCATTGTACCTTCCAGAGCTACCTGAAGGGACATAAGGTATTTTTTCCAGATTAAACCAGCTAGAAGGGGAATGCATTATGTGGTTTACAAGGCTGAATACCATTTATTAAGTCTGCCACTTATTTTAATGCAATTTCCCTTTACAATGTCTCTGGCCACCAGTTGCATCTTAGTAAGGGAAAGGAAACTCAGGCTTGTGAGGACAAATAGATTCCCTGAACTAAACATTTGTTGCAGTATGATTCTCCTTGGATGGGCTCTTAAACTACCCTCTGTCACTTGGTTAAAGACAGTAGTCTCAGACTCAGAAGAAAATAAAAGCACTTGACCTGGGCCACTTACTATAGCAGGGCTCCCTCTAAATCCCCAGTCAGAGCTGCCTTCTGTTGTTAAATTTGGAGTCCAGAGTCCAAGTCTTGTGGCCTATTACACTGAGTGGAGGGGAGCAAGACTACATGCTTCCTTAATTCTCCAGTTACATTGTCCCAAACCAGTTTACTTTTCCCTTTCTACTTTTCAGAGTTATTCTTTAACATGTATCCCATTATTCCTCTGGTTTGTAGTAGTGCACAGCACAGAGAAGCAAGGGAAATTGAGTCTATAACATTATATATGGATCATAGAAGTAAATCATGGTCACTTCTAAAAGTATAGATCTCCAGAGCCTTCTCGCACATATTCTAATTCACTATTCAATGGGGTCTGCTTTAGGAGAATCTGTTTTTGACAAATGCCAAAGGAAAAGGGAGAAATGATGAAGGTAGTAATAAAATGTTACTTTAGATTATGATGTTTGCTACAGAAAGATATATACACAAATATTTTGAAGATATTAAATATAAAACTGAGGTCAGTGTTTCAGTAAGATATAGCTGAGGAAGTTATGCTTTGGTTCTTGTAATGATTTCTGCTTGTCAGTCACAAAAGGAACATCAAAGCTATACATTCCCTGTCTATTCAATTATAAAATAATATTTTACTTAATTATTATTGGTCAGTCACTATTCTCAACAATGGTGATACAACAGTTAACACAACAAAGACTTTACTTATAGGAAGTTTACATTTCTCTGATTGTCATTCTCCCACAAACAGGGCAGCTTGAAATAATAAATTTATTCTCCCAGTGTTCTGGAGGCTAGAATGTTGAAATCAGGATGTCAGCAGCGATATGTTCTTTGAGGGTTCTGGGTAATATCTATTCCATGACTCTCTTAGTTTTCATATTGCTAGTCGCACTTGTGTTCCTGGGTTTGTAGATGCATTGGTGCAATCTCCTCCATGGTGTTCTCCCTGTGTCTTTTTGTTTCCCTTTCTTCTCTTACAGAAAAAACAATCATGTAGCATTAGGGCGTATTTTAATGACCTCATTTTAACTTGATTACATATGCAAAGAAGCTTTTTATATTCAAGTTCTCATCCACAATCACTAGAGGTTAAGGCTTCAACATATCTTTTTGAGGAACACAATTCCACCACTACAAAGAAATATTATCTATGGAGGAACATGGAAAGAAATTACGGTAGACTTCTCAGGAATAATGCAAGAAAAGAAGGACTGGACTAGCATATTTAAAATATTGAAGAGAAAACCCTACCAATTCCACATGTGGCCAATATGTCCTTCAAAAAGTACTGTAAATAGTTTCTCAGGAAACTAAAATTGAGGGACTTTATCACCACAGAGCTTCTTGTAGCTATTCAAGGAAGGAAAGGGAGTTGGAGAAAAAATAACGAAGGTAAAATAAAATGTTTATATAACATAATAATAGAATTGCATTGGGTGGCCCTAGTACATGGATAAGTGAAATGAGTGGAGGCAATGTCAAAGTGCATGGGAGGAAGCAATTGGGATCATTCTGTCATAAGACAGTTGCATGACACATACAAAGATATACTGTTATTTAAATGTGGCCACAGAGGCCTGACTGCTGTGGTTAGGTGGACTGAGTGCTGGCCTGCAATCCAGAGAATCTCGGGTTCAATTCCCAATCAGGGCACACACCTGGGTTGCAGGACAGGTCCCCAGCAGGGGGTGCATGAGAGGTAACCACACACTGATGTTTCTCTCCCTCCCTTCCCTTCTCTCTAAAATAAATAAATAAAAATTTAAAAAATCAAAATAAATGTTACTATAGATTAATTACAAATGTATATTGCAAATTATGTCTCAGAAAACTACTAAAAATTATCATTGGTAAAATCAATATGCTAATAAAGGAGATAAAATTGAATCCTGTGAAACCTTCAACTAAAGTCAGAACATGCAAAGAAAAAGGCATGAGGAGAAATAGAAAACACATGCAATAAATACAAAATAAGTACAAACATTGTAGGAACTAATCCAAATATATAACAGAGATTATCAGTGTGGATTAAAAATAAATACACAAGACCCAATGGTGTATTTTCTACAAGTATATATTTTAAGGACTAGCAAGGTTAAAATAAAGGAATAGATAAATGTATAAGTAATGTTGCAACGAACATAGAGGTGCTTATGTTCTTTCCAATTAGCATTTTGGGTTTCTTTAGATACATTCCCAGCATTTTGGGTTTCTTTAGAAACTGACACTGGATCAAAAGCCAGTTTCATTTTTAATTTTTGAGGTATTTCCATACTGGTTTCCACAGTGGTTGCACAAGTCTGCATTCCCACCAACAGTGTAGAAGATTCTCTTTTTTTCCACATCCTTGCCAGCACTTGTTGTTTGTTGATTTATTGATGATAGCCATTCTGACAGGTGTGAGGTGATACCTCATAGTAAGTTTAATTTGCATTTCTCTTGTGGTTAGTGACATTGAGCATCTTTTCATGTGTTTGCTGGCCATTTGCATATCCTCTTTGTGAAGTGTCTATTCAGGTCCTTTTCCCATTTTTTTAATTGGATTATTTTTATAAGTTCTTTATAAATTTTTTATGTTGACTTCTTATCAGATGCATCGGTGAATATGTTATCTCGTTTCGTAGGTTGTTTTTTTTTGTTGATAGTTTCCTTTGCTGTGCAAAACATTTTAGTTGATGTAATCTCACTTGTTTATTTTTCTTTTGTTCCCCTTGCTTAAGGAGATGTATTATATAAAATATTGCTATGAGCAATGTCTTAGATTTTACTGTCTATGTTTTCTTCTAGGAATTTTATGTTTTTAGCACTGATTCAAAAGAACAAAAGCATCCTTATGTTCATGGCAACATTATTTACAATTGTCATGGAAGCAGCCCAAGTGTCCATCAGTAGATGAGAGGATGAAACAACTATGGGACATTGACACAATGGAATACTTCTCAGCCATAAAAAAGAAGAAAGTTTTACCCTTTGTGACAGCATGGATGGACCTGGAGAACATTATGCTAAGTGAAATAAGCCAGTCAGAGAAAGACAAATACTGTATGCTTTCACTCATAATGAACAAACTGAACTAAAAAGCAAAATGGAGACAGACTAATTGAGAGTAGGATGACAGCTATGGGGTAGGGTAAGAGAGTGTAGGTATCTAGCGTACAGGAAAAATAACTCATGGATTTGGAGGACAGTGTGTGATTGCAGGGGGAAGGGGTATAAGGGGAATAAATGGTTTTTATCCCCCTTCAAAAAATGTTATAAAGTTGATAATATCATTAAAGGCAAGTCTCTCATTTTCTGAGTTTTAAACTATTTTGTTAAGAGTTTTAGTGAAATAGATACATCAACAGTATCACATAGATAATTTATATGCCACAGTTTTTTTTGAAAATAGATGTGAAGATGTGTTTCTTGGTAATATTACATTTTTTTTTTTTTTTTTTTTGCTGTAGGGAGCGATGAACTCTCACTTGTAAAGCTTATGTGAGCAAACTCAACTATGACCTTCCTAAGGTTTTACTTTGAAAATTAATGGGACAGCTGCATATGAAATCAAAATCAATTTACTATTTTCTACTGTGGGGTGAGAATGAATTATCCAACATAAAATGTGGAACATTATAAAGTCTGTGATTTCATACCACTATCCTTATGTTTTTATAATAAACAGCTCATGCTTTTTTCTTGCAGTTTATGACATCAAAGGGACTCTTCTGTAAAATTACAGCAATAAATTTCACCTTACACTGGACAGATTTTTACTTCTTTGCTATCTGTTATCCTGCTTCCAAATAATCAAGACATGACAAAATTGACTAAAGATTTATCTTGTGAAATACAATAACTGACTTACTTAGTTAAAAAGTGGCAATGTAAAAGCAGAACTAAGTTTAGATCAAGTTGCTATTATTTAACGTTATGCCAACAAATGAGTGATATTCAGGTTATCCAAAATAGTTGTCTTTATTATCATTGAATATTTAATTGCTTGTAGTCCAAGATAAAGTGGATATCTTTATCACTACTGGCATTTGGCAAAAGGTGTTAAACAGTTATCAAAAAATGTATTGTTTACTACCATCTACTGTCTCATCTGTTTTACAAATACATAGCTCCAAAGAGATTGTGTTTAGGTTGAACAAAGGGGTGGGCAAAAGTAGTGTTACAGTTGTGGATGTGTGAAACAGTTTGTTCTTGTACTACTATTTATTAATTATTACATTATTTTCTACATGAACAACTCTAAACCTACTTTTTCCAACACCTATATATCACGGATACTCCTAGATATATTTTTAAATGCCAAAGAAATGTTTTTTCAATGCCTTATCTAAACAACTGAATTTTCAGGATTTTTGTCAGAACACCACAGAGCATTACCAATTTATAAAACAAACTGTTGCTATCTTACCTATTTTCCTTAAGAACATTGACATCTAATCATTATTATGACTAATCTAATTAGGTTGATATTTTGTAAAACTCTACTTATACTAAAAATTAGATTTTCCTCCAAAGTTCATTGCTTATAGTTCTGCCTTTTTCCTATTTCATTTATCACCACTCTGAGAATAATCCCCAAATGCACATTCTTATCTTTTCTCTCTTTTCTGTATAATTTATTACACTTAAATTTAGCTTAATATTTTCCCTGTTAAATTCTGACATTTCTAAAATATGCATGTGGATAGGAACAACATCGTAACTTTATAATCAGTTTTCTTTTGATTTTTCCTAGTTTAGTTTTTTTAAATTTATCAACATGCATCTTTGTACTCAGACTGATAGAGTAACAAAGCCTCATTTATTTTTCATGACTATTAATATTTGGTCACTAAATACTATTTCTAAATGTTGGTCACTAATACTAGTGAAGACTGATCCTTTACCTGCCTCCTACCTGGTCTTTCTGCCTACAATTTTTTCATTTCTGTGTTTTAATGATTACCATAATCATACCTACCTTTACACTGGTAGCTTCATTTCTCACTTTCTTGCTCCAAAAACTCCAATAAAAAACTCAAAATTCTTATTTTTATTTAATTTTTTGCTATTAATGCTCTATCATTTATTTTCTCCTGATTTCTCCATCTTTTTTTGAAACTTACTTTTTTTAAAGATTTTATTTATTTATTTTTAGAGAGGGAAGGGAGGGAGGAAGAGAGAGAGAGAAACATCCATGTGCGGTTGCTGGGGGTCATGGCCTGCAACCCAGGCATGTACCCTGCCTGGGAATGGAACCTGCAACACTTTGGTTCACAGCCCGTGCTCAATCCACTGAGCTACACCAGGGAGGGCTCCATCTTTTAATTGAAATTAGCAGGAATATACAAATATAATATAAAATTGATCTATGCATTTATAGTTTTTCCTCTCCTCCCCTTTAACAATATTTATCAATCCTGTAAAAATTCCTTTCTATCTCAACCAATCACCACATACAGATACGTTCATGCTCTACTTTCCTTACCCTCTTAATACCTTAATGCCCTTTATTTGCATTCCCTTGAAACTTTATTTGTTTTATATTGTAGAATTCACTACTAGACAGATTTAATAGACATCCCCTTCTTATCCCTCACCCAGCAGAGTTTATTATTCTTTTTCAATGTATGTGCAGTATACACCAGGTTTGTATTTTCAATCTTCACTTTTTTACCTGATACTGCTTTTAACCAGTCCTCTATAGTGAGATGCAGAACTGTAGTCCTGTGCATTTCTGCCTTAAAAGAGCAGGATTTTAAAAGCAATTGAATAATGCACACACAAGAGAGACAAGCACTTACTATGCTATAAACCTTCTTATTAAGGGGGCTTATTTTAAATTAGAACATTGCATTTTATTAATTCCATAATTTCCTCAGGATGAAAGTGTAGCCCACCCAGTTCTGAGATCTTTAAGTAATACCACCCACATCCCCTGGATAAGTGCCACTTCATAGGTAATCCATAAATTTGGCCTACAAGATCTCAGATTTTGAGGCCCCAGAATTTCCTCTATCATGTCCTTATCCAAACTTTGTCTCAGATATCTCTGAACAATCCATATCTTTGTTAAACATGAATTTATCCAACTCTAAAATTTATCCAAGCATTCCCTCATATCCTAAACCTCTTCTCTACATGTTCTCTTCACCCTTTTTGTCTTTTTTAATTTATTTTTTAAATTTTATTTAAATTGTTGTTACAGTACAATTTTCTGTCTTTTACTCCCATCCCAATCTACCCACCCACCCACCCAACACTCATCTCCTCTCTCCCATTTCCACGCCCCCCCTAGTTTTTATCCATGCGTCCTTATACTCGTCCCTGTAAACCCTTCCCCCTTTCCCCTGAAATTCCCCTGAAATTCCCTCTCCTCTCCCCTCTGAACTCTGTCAGTCTGTTCTTTATTTCAGTGTCTTTGGTTATATTTTGCTTGTTTCTTTGTTTTGTTGATTAGGTTCCTGTTAAAGGTGAGATCATATGGTATTTGTCTTTCACTGCCTGGCTTATTTCACTTGGCATAATACTTTCCAGTTGCATCCATTCTGTTGCAAAGGGTAGGAGCTCCTTCTTTCTTTCTGCTGCATAGAATTCCATTTTATCTCTCTTATGTGGACACTGCTTCCCCTTTGGCACTACTAAATATTAACTCTTCACCCTTGACTCCCTACTACCATTTTTCCTACAGGTTGAGTATGGGACCCTCTACTCACATTGCTACTTTCACAGCACCTATTTGAGGTAAAAAGGTAAGAACTAAAGTTATAAGTTGTCCAGAATTAGCATGTTAACATGATATAAAAGTTAATTTTGCATCTGCTGTTAATTAGTATTGCACAAAACTAGCATTGGAATTGTTGAAACACCATCAAATGCTAACGTGCCCAAAGAAAGAAATCTTAAACGTGAACATAAAAATAAACAGATATTTAAGACTATATGAAAAAGCTTTGCATTGTCTATGCCTGCCCACACATCAGCTGAATTCAGAAATTTCCATGCATTCCATTTGGCTTCTTCAATGCCTTCAAGGATTGTTACTGAAATTAATCATTAAATGTTCAACCCACCCTGAGGCTTCAACAGCATTGTCATGAAATTTAAAACTGTCTTTTTTATAATCTAAATATTCAAAGACCCTCACATTTACCAATTTAAAATTTGTGGTTCTTTTGAAGGTTTTAGTAGCAGACAAGTTTGATAAAATGCAGAGAGCTCATTACAGAAATAGGCTCACAGTATTCCATTAAAAAATAACACCTGCTTTTGTTTAAATTCTAGTTTGCAAGAAAGTATATTTAGTTTACTGAAAAACTAATCCTGTAACATGTATTTGTATGAAATATAAAACACAAAATCAACTATGGAAAACATTGACTGAAATCCACATGTCTCTCTAAACCTTTACTTCTCAATTTGAAACAAATGTGTTCTTGGTACAATGTTTATCAAAAAAGTGTCATGATGATTTTATTTAAATTAGAAATTTATAGCTGCTATCCTCATTTTTATTTTGAAAAAATATTTTAAATTTAAATAAGGCAATTTTCTAAGGAAAATTGACCAGATTATGTACTGCTCTAAAAATGCAGAGAAAAATGAAAAAAAAGATGAAAAACAAAAACCCTTTTCATTTCTGGATAGTTTCTGAATGAGATTAACCATTTATATATAAATAAAAGTAGGCAAGCATAACTTTTAAAACATAGTTCTTCTTGTACTTCTCTGTGAAGAATCTGAGTTCTCAGAAAATAGACAAAATTATATATAACTGACAATTTTAAGGATTAAATTAGATATCTTATTTGTGTGCCTTGGAACATACTTTAGTACTTTAAAATCCCCTTTAGCTTTACACTCTGCACTCCACACCCACTAGGGCTGTGGTTTTGCCTCTGCAACTCAGCTGGGTGAGGATCCTATGGCTCTGTAGGACAGTGCAATCCCCACCAGCTTTGGGCAGAGGTCATCTTGTCTGCTGAAAGCCAGGCAATGGCTCCTTTTGAAACTAAGGAGGCACCCCTACTGATATCTGAATTGACTTTGTTGGGAAGGTGGAGGTCATTCTTTCTTTGTCTAGAATAATTGAGTAAGTTTACAGTCAAATAGCATTATAGGCCTGTCCAGTATAATCCAAATAGTCTGACAACCTTCCTTAATTCCTTTTGATTTCCTTTGCATTCACTATGAACTGGCATTTTTCCTGCTCATGTACTGATTAAATCCGTGGTTCACACACAAATCTTATCACACCATTGCTTAGCTGCACTCTTAATGTTGTCTTCTAAATATGTCTTTTTTTTTTTTTTTTTTTTTTGCAATATGGATAGGCTGAGAGTATACAAATTTAAGTTTGGGTTCATTTTTGTTTAATAATTTTGCCTTCAAAATTACTTCTCTCTTCCTTCTTTCCTCTCACATTTTATTATAAACAGACAGGGGAACCCAAGCTGTTTCTGCAACACTTCTGTTTAGAAATATCTTGAGCTAAATATCCAATTCCATGGCTCACAGATTCTACCTTCCACAAAACATTGCAACTTGAACACAGCCAAGTTCTTTGCTACTTTTTAATAAGCATCACTGTTTCTTCAGTTTTTAATAAAAAGCTTGTCACCTAAGACATGAGAAGAATCCCCCTTAACATACATAAAGTCTGATGACACTCTGATCATGCTTATTTACTTGTCCTGTAGGAATATGGCAGTGTTCTCTAAAGCTCTCCTTTTCTCTTTGAGTCTTGGATCGCCTTTCAAATTCCCTTCGCAGCAAAATTGGCTTTTTTCTTGCTTACACTTCACCACTCTTCTGGCCTCGACTCAATGTTCAGTTCCAAAGATGCTTTCATATTTCGGTCTCTTTCCTACAGCAGCACCCCACTTCTTGGTACAAACTTCTGTCTTAGTTCAGGCTGCTGAAACCAATTATTATAGATTCAGTTAAACAGCAAACTTTATCTTTCATGGTTGTAGAGGCTTGGAAGTCCAAGATCAAGATGCTGGTAGCTCTGGTATCTTGAGAGAGTCTGCTTCTTGCTTGCAGACTAGCTCTCTAGCCTCCTTTTATATGGGCACTAATTCCATTAATGAGAGTTCTACTCTCATGTCCTAGTTATCTCCCAAATGTACTTCTCCATATACCACCACAACGGTGACCACATTTTAGCATATTAATTTTGGAGGAACACAAACATTCAGTTTATAACAACCCCCAAAGTGCAAACACATGTTTATACCACATATAAACCTACATGCGTTTGCTATGTTCCATTTGCTATTTTTTTCTAGAACCACATTAATGGAATGGAATTTTTACCTTATCTACCTCATGAAGTAGGGAAAAGTGCTTGATGAAACTAAGGGAAGGTTTTTAAAGGTTCTGTTGCAAAATAGCACAAATCAATTTTCTTTATTTAATTTGGCTAAAGCAAGTGACCAAAGAAGGTCATGTTTCCTGACTAGAAGGAAAACTTGTCTCTCCATTGAGGCATTGCAAGTTACCTGACAACAAGTGAGATGTAATTATTTTCCCCAGAAGAGCATAAAATAAATTATGAATATATACATTGATTTTTGAGATAATTGTAGGGTTTTTTTGATAACTGAGTTTTCCTTCCCAAAAGTCTGGTACTTATAAAAATGTGTTCAAATCTACTTTGTGTATCTTTAGAGGTTTTCTCATTTATGTTGTAAAAAAATAGTTACATATAATTTGTATATAGTGTATTCTTTTCATTCTTATGTAAATTAGGACTTTTATTATGTTTTAAATATGAACCATTTTAATTTTTCTTTTTTACATTTTTTTTTAATTTTATTATTGTTCAAGCACAGTTATTCTTATCTACTTTTTAATTAACAAAAATATTGTAAAGGCTCTAGTCTGGGAAGCAATATAAAATGAGCTAAATAAATTTTAAAAAGTTCCTGCTCTAAAAGAGCTTATAATGATATCAAAGGTGAAACACATTTGGGTAGTGACATTTTAAATAAAATTTAATATAGTAGGTGACAAATATATAAAATGGTTTGACTTTGAATATAATAGACTTAGGCTTGTGTTGGTTGCTCCACTGAACAATTAAATTGATTGAACTAAGTTAATGCTGTCTGGCTCCTTATTATTCTCTAAATATCTCTCCTGAACCAGAAAATTTCATTCAAAAATATAAAGATGCATGTGAAAGAAAAATTTTCTTTTTCCAGTGGCCTATTACTTGAATAGAGATATAGACAAAATATTGCAGAATGCAGATGAAAAAGTGACTAAATTTGATTGGCACAGTCACTGAAGTTTAAAGCAAAATGTTTTGTTTTATTAAATTTTATGAAGATAAGCTAAGATTTGGATCATGTTAAATGATAGATGCACTAAATCAACAGTGCTTTAGATTTCCAAAAATAAAACATAATGTAATATTTAGGGAATATAGGTGTTTAAACAAAATAAGTTTTTTTTAAAGATTTTTTAATTTTATTTTTTATTTTTAAAGATTTTATTTATTTATTTTAAAGAGGGAAGGGAGGGAAATAGAAGGAGAGAGAGGGAAATATCCATGTGCGGTTGCTGGGGGTCATGGCCTGCAACCCAGGCATGTACCCTGACTGGGAATCAAACCTGTGACACTTTGGTTCGCAGCCCATACTCAATCCACTGAGCTGTGCCAGCCAGGGCCAAAATAGGTTTTTAAAAAGATTTTATTTATTCATTTTTAGAGAGAAGAGAAGGGAGAGAGAAAGAGAGAGAAACATCAGTGTGTGGTTGCCTCTCACGCATCCCACACTGGGAACTTGGCCTGCAACCCGGGTATGTGCCCAGACTGGGGAATTGAACCAATGACCCTTTGGTTTGCAGGCCTGTGCTCAATCCACTGAGCCATACCAGAAAGGGCTATTTTTAAAATATAAATATATAGGTTTGATTAAAATATTGGAAGACTTTAGAATTTGCTTTTAGTTGACTACTTGAGAGCTAAAGCAACTGTAGACCCGCAAAAATAGCCTGACAATACCTACTACAAAATGAATTATTAATATCAAACATTTTATCACTATTTATATATATCAACTTATTTAATATTTAATTAACTTATGAAAAAAAGGTTAATTAGTTCATGTTCCAGACCAGAACTCTGAGATATAGAGCGTTTTGTAACTGGCCCATGGTCAAATGGCTAAAAGTCAGGGCTTCAACTCTGATTGGACTTTCTCTGGATTAGAAGCACTAAATTCTACCCCACGGTTCAGGAAAAAGAAACGTTTATATGTATCTTATGTTCAGACAGTTTGAAAGATGAAGAAGTTGGAAGTTTAAAATCCTGCTAGGAAGAGACAATATTTAAGACTTGTGTGATAATATATGTATTAGAAATTTTCAATTGGGTATTAAGTTTTTGTGGAATAAACAATATTAAATACATATTTCAGAACTGTTGTAAACAGATGCCAGAGACCATAAACTAGTGACATTGTGTTATTAAGTTGGAAATATATGTAAGAAAAACATGAAGATACCAATATTATGGAATTATACTTGTAAACAGCATATTTTCAAGTGATTTTAATCTATTTACTGACATTTAGATAAAAACTAAAAGGTTTAAATTATAAGAATTGTGTATTGCCATTTTTTATGGTTGGTAAGTACCAACAAGTGAAGCTTTTTATATGGAGTTGAAAGACCTATATTATATAATTAAAATAAAAAAAAAATCATACTTATTTTTCACTTGTAGTTTTCCCATTCAGTAAGATTTTCATGCAGAGAGTGACACCTAGCTTACATTTTTCTTATTTTTCCAAATTAAAGAGTAACAGAAAATTTCAATTAATCTTCTCTAAAAATGCTTACTTTGTATTTAAGCTTAATAAATACTATATAAAAATAAAAAGTTTAGCCTACTCTAAAAAGTTACTTTGTAATTTGATATTTACCTAATCTGATATAAATGAAAGTACTTTATTGTTGTTTCCTTAGTATTTACAGAAACTATATAACAGTGAAGATTTTACCATCGCCGGAACACATTAGCTTTGCATCTTCTCCCAGCACATGGTTTTCTCTTGGTTTTCAGTTTGGGTACTTATGCCATTAAAGCTTAGCAATTGTATACTTCTTGCTTTTGCTTTAAAAACTCACTGAAAGAGTAAATTTTATGATTTTACATAAAACTGTAAATTTCCTGTTAGAGAAAAAAGTGTACAATAAAATAAGTGATTCAATATTTTCTATTAATGTTTTATTGAAAATATTTTTGGCATGAAGAATACTAGATAAGGAAAACAAATCTGTAAGGATGCATTACTAAGAAAGAAGGAAAGAAACACCCTCCTTATCTCTACATAAATAATGGCCAAGTTGTTGTAACCTACTGTTCCTGATAAAAGAAGAGGTCATTCTTGTATATATTTTCTGACAGAATGAGGACGTTCATGCTGTCCTGATTAGTTGAACAATGTCCTGTGGCATTTTCTCCATTGATTCAACTTCCTGATGACAGCCTCATTTGCTGTTCATACTGACCTTTCCTCTATCTGTTTTTATACCCCTCTCCTATACAAAAAAGAAAAAAAGACTTAAAGTGGTCAGTATGTTCCAAGCTCTAAAAAAAAGGCATTTCTTTCAGGCTTACAATAAAAAATGAGATTATTCCTATAAGTATTCCCACCTATGCTTTACTTCTAAAAAATTGCTTTTCTAAAATAAAATAATCATTACAGAAATTAATTACCCACTTAGGTAAAACTTTAGTTTGTATAACAGTTAATTGAATTATAAATATACTTCATTACATTTTTGTAAATAATTTGGATCAATATCTATTTTTAAATATTTAATTGTATTTCTTCAATTTAATTTATCAATCACAAATAAGGTTTTGAAGTATATTTACAGGAGAAAAACATGCAAAAAACAGTATTTATAGATTGGTAATCTGCATACAACATATCTTCTAATTTCTATTTTGATAATATAAACTAATTATTGTGGGGGGCAAAGTTGCAAAGGCAACTTTACATTCATATAATAAAATACATGTATTGCTTTCATCAATATGAACACATGCTAGTATTTTTGAGTTATGATGGAATATAACCTGTCTTCTTACTGAGATTGTATAACATCAATTTAGAACAAGGGGTCTTTCTACGTAGTCTCTATAATTGTTAAAAATAGATGATAAGGCTACATATTTACAAGGAAAACATAACATAACACATTTTGCAAATTATGTTTCATAGTAAACTAGTATTGAATGTTACATGTAATCCATCACAAACTGTTTTTGTTTCTTGGAAAATTTGGAAAGTACTATATTAAAAAGACTCACATATAATTATCTCGGCCTGATCAGCAGCAATATTTGATGTGCATCATGATTCTTTCCTATTTCTAAAATTATAAAAAGACATAAAAACACTTTTCTCAGGATCTCATGGATTTATAACTATATAGTTTTTGGGGGAATGATAATTTACTGGATCTTAAAATATTTTTAAATGATAGAAAACAACAAAATAAACTTAAATGGAAACTCAGATAATATAATTATAGTTAGTACATACACAAATAATTAATTTCCAAAATAGAAATTATCTATTCTTATTTAAAATGTTTGACAACCATACAAGATTCTTAGTAATAAGAAAATATAAAATTTTAAAAAGTTGAATGCCAGTGTGTTATGAACAGGTGCCTATTGCTACTGCTCTTTAACACCATTGGAGTTTGTTGCTAAATGAAGAAAAGGAGAATGAACAAGTCAGGCAAGGTAAATGAATAAATACACAAGCAACAAGGAAGTCATCTAGAATTAACTTCTAACCTCAGCAAATCACAAGTGCATCTAGTTTGAAGAAGTTAATACACATTTAGAATCTAAACTGCAAAAGACACTTTCAGCTTTTCATGTTTTGCAGTGAAAGGCAACAGTAAAGAGGAAAGAATGGAGGAGAAAGACAATCCACTATATTGAACATACTCACCAATATTGAAGAGTGTGAAAGCTTATTATCAAATGCAAATATAATGTAGGAAACAGAGAGCCAGATGACAGCTAAGGGGTGGGAGGTTAGGGAGTGGAAGGTTGGAGCAAACAGGAGAAAGGACTCACAGACATAGATAGCAGCACAGTGACTGAGGGGGTGGGGAATGGAGGGTATTAACAGACTAAATGGTAATGAAAAATATACAGTCAAATAAAAATGATAAATAACCTAAAATAGTGCAGAAATAAGTTCTCACTTTTATAGTCATATGAATTTTAAACAAAGGCACAAAATCAATCCTAAAAAGAAACCTGCTAGCATAATCAGATACTCACAAAGAAAACAAAACAAAACATATGCATCCCCATATTCATTACAGCATCATTTACAATAGTCCAGCTAAGGATGCAACTTAAGGGCCCATCATTAGATGAGTGGACAAAAACAATGTGATACATATTCACAGTGAAGTACTACTCAGCCAAAAGAGCATGAAAACTTACCTTTTGCAAGAGTATGGATGGCGCTACAGGGTATCATGCTAAGCGAAATAAGTCAGAGAAAGACAAATCCAATACGATTTCATTTATAAGTGGAATCTAATGAACAAAATAAACAAACAAGTAAAATAGAAGTAAACTCATAAATACAGAGAACAGACAGAGTTTACAGGAGGGAAGGGGGTTGGGGACTGGGTGAAAAAGATGAAAGAATTAAGAATTGCAAGTTGGTAGTTATGGAATAGCCACAGAGATGTAAATTAGAGCATAGGGAATATAGTCAATAATATCATTATAACTATGTCTGGGGCCAGTTGGTTACTTGAAATATCGAGGAACCACTCTGTAAAGTATATCATTTTCTAACCACCAAGCTATACATCTGAAACTAATGAAGAGTAATACAGAATGTGAAATTTAGTTGGAAAATAACAAAAAAATAAAACAAAATCTTGACCTCATATTATACACAGAAGATAATTTGAGATTATTTTAACCATAAATTAGACAAAAAGCTCTTAAAATAAAACATAAAATGACTTGAAATATGCAAAGTTTTCTCAAATTGCAGAATGGGAGAATCATAACTTTTAAATGATAAATTAGATCTTATCAAGTTTAAAACCTTCAGACTCATAATGTTACAGAACAATGGCAGGGGGGCAGCACTGGGACAATATACTATTACCAAAAGGAACCCCCCAGGTCCATTATGTCCGCTGCCAGAGGAAAGACATCTCTCAATGCCAGAGATTCGTGAAAAGGAAAGGAAATGTTTATTTCCTTAAATATTTATTTAATGCTATAGAGACTTAAAGTAGTGGCCTAATGTCTTCATCAAAATCCCAAAGTCCCTTAAAACACCCACAAATACACACTCCTTCCTTCCCCCTTTTCCCAGTCTGGGATACCATATCTCAGGAAAAGAAAAAGAAGTCCGTGACTCAGGCAGCCCTCGGTTCTTCCCAGTAATCCGTCTCAGCTGGTAGGCCTCCCTCAGTTCCCGGCACCCTGAGCTGTGTTGCCGGGATCTCTTCTAAAGCCGGGTGGTGGTTCCCCCTTCTAAAGCTGCAGGGGTCCCCACTCTGGCAAAGCTGCAAGGTTCTCTCTTCAATGGCTGCTGCATCTGGGTTTAAATCACTACTCCAATCTTCCTCTGCAGCCCCATTTCTGATTCCTCCTACAATCAGTTACACCTGCCAGTACTCTAAGTCTGTCCAGCTTTACTGGGCTGCCATTGTGAGTCTGGGCAGATGTGGTCCCATGGCATGGAGCTAATCCTCTCCAAGCTCCCATGCAGGTGCTGTAACTTGGGGGACCTGCCTCCCGGTTCCATCTTGGTGAGGAAGTTACTTCCATTCCCCTAGCTCAAAGCATGGCCACAGGTATTTAACATATCTATGCAACCAGTTAAAGGTTATAGATATGTTAGATGACCACACCAGAAGTTAGCTGCAAAGCTGTTGCTATGCAAAACAGCTCGCAGTGGCCCTGCTCCATTTGTCCCTTCCCCCAACGCACACCCGTGGTGGGGGTGAGGACATCCTAATATTTCCTGAACACTTTGAGTTCTGGACCCCATTCTAAATCCCTATTTGGGGCCCCCCTCTTGGCTGCACCCCTGTTACAATGACACTAAACCATTTAAGTAAAATTCAAAGCTAGCCACATAGTGGAACAAAATTGTGTATAAAGTATTTAATTGACAGTAATAGTTATACTATTTTGAATTATATAGTTAGAATATCTACAAGTCAATGATATAAAAAAATAACCCAGTTAAAAAATAAGCAGAATTTTAAGACAATTCATTAAAGAGGATATAAATTTCCAGTAATCAAATGTAAAATTACTCAATTTGATTTGACACCAGACACTGTAAATTAAGTCCACAATGAAGTGTTACCTTAACCACCTTGAATTTATTTTTGTGTTTGGTGTAAGTTGTTGATCAAGTTTCACTTTTTTGCATGTAGCTGTCCAGCTCCCCCAACACCATTTGTTGAAGAGGTTATTTTTACTCCATTTTATGCTGCTGCCCCATTTGTTGAATATTAATTGACTGTAGAGACTTTGCTTTATTTCTGGGCTCTCTATTCTGTTCCATTAGTCTATCTGTCTGTTTTTATGTCAGTACCAAACTGTTTTGATTACAGTGGCCTTGTAATACAGTTTGGTGTCTGGTATTGTGATACTTATTATTTCACTCTTCTTTCTCAAAATTGCTGCAGCTATTTGGGGTCATTCATGGTTTCATATAAATTTTTGAAGTGTTTGTTCAATATCTATTAACAGGAACCTAATCAACAAAACAAACAAGCAAGCAAAATATAACCAAAGACATTGAAATTGAGAACAGGCTGACATTGATCAGAGGGAAAGGTGGGGAGGGGGATAATGGAAGGAAAAGGGTGGAGGTTTGCAGGAACAATTATAAAGGACACATGGACAATAACAAGGTGGGGTATAATCAGAGGAGAGAGGTGGAGAAGGCTGGGGTGGTAGGGAACGATGGGGAGAAAAGGCAGACAACAGTACTTGAATAATAATAAAAATGTTTAAAAAAATGAAGTACTACCTTACAGAAACAAGAATTACCAAATTGATGAGAATTTGAAGTAAATGAAAATTTCATAGCTTGTTAGTGGATATGTAAAAATTAACACACCTATAGACATATTTTAAACATTTCTTATAAAACTAAGTATAAACGTTTAAACATTTCTTATAAAACTTACACTTTACCAAACAATTTTAAGGTAGTTATCCAAAAAAGTAGAAAATGTATTCTATAAGAAATTTCTATAAAAATTTCACACTTTATTTTAATAACCCAAAACTGGAAACAACTTTGGCATTCATTAATGGATTGGAAGTATGCATGAGTAGAAAACACAGCAAACTGAACAACTTGCAAAACCTTGTGTTTATAGAATATTCTATAAACTCTGTCTTCAAAATATATACAGGGCCTGGACACTCATTTCTGCCTTTGGTTTTAGGACCGAGGTCCTAATCATCATCATTTCTGCCTGGTTTCTTGCACTTGCCTCATCATTTCCTCCTTCTACTAAATCCATCCTCAATAGAGCAGAATAATCCCATTAAAAAGTAAATCACATCTTTTTTTTTAAGATTTTATTTATTTATTTTTAGAGAGGGAAGGGAGGGAGGGAGAGAGAGAGAAAAAAAAACATCAATGTGCAGTTGCTGGGGGCTGTGGCCTGCAATCCAGGCATGTGCCCTGACTGGGAATCAAACCTGCGACACTTTGGTTCACAGCTCACGCTCAATCCACTGAGCTATGCCAGCCAGGGCAATAAATCACATCTTAACTCATCATTTCATGCAAATAAAAACCAAAATCTTACAAAACAGCCTAGGTCTATGCCTCTTCTTCGACTCCATCTGCTGTCACTCTCCATTAGGTTTGATTATCTCACTTCGACCAGAGAGGGTCATGCTTGCTGCTTCTCTTAATTGCAGTGATACTCCAGTTAAGAGAATTCCTATTGGCTATTTCTTCTGACTAGAGAGATTATCTGGTTGGCTCACTCCTTCACATCAATGATGTCTATATGCAAAAACTGCCTTTCAATGAGGCCAACCTTAATCATTGTTACATATTGTTGCAATACATCAACTCAACTCGCCACACCAGCAAATGTTAATAATGCCCATTATCTCTTTTTTCTCAGGTGATTTGTAATTTCTGCATTTATTTACTGTTATTTAATTATTGTGTTAATTATTTCTTATCTGTCTTTATAGAATGTAAACTCATGGGGAGCTGGAATTTTTTTTCCTATTTTCTTCATTTATTTTTCCCCAAGAATAAACATCAAGACTCAGGATATGGAAGTTACCAATAAATATTTCTTTAATAACTTAGTTTAAATAGAATAATTTATACAATCCTTCTAATATATCCACATATTAACAAAATAAAATTGACTACTCTTTTTCAGCATACATACAAGAAATCCATAAATGAAAGCAACCTCGATTATTGAAGAACATTCATAAATTTAAATGATTGATATCAGTACATCATATGTTTTAACCATAACAAAATATTAATATACATTAATAAGAAATAAATTTAAAACAAGACTTAATTCATAAACTTATAAACAATTATAAATAATGTGTGAGTTAAAGAAAAAATGGCAAATTGTAAAATACTATAAGCTCTGCTATGAGGGAACTTTACAGTTCTGACATTTACATTTGTAAATACCTCATGATTGTAAGAAGAAACAATAATCAAATTTTAAAATAACATGAGCTGTTTCATGGGGAACATTTATAGTCTTGAATGCTATGGATCAAAAATAAGAAAGACTAAAAGTGTATTTTTAAATTTACTTATTAGGAAGTTACAAAAAGAATGACAAAATTTAAAAACATTGCATATTTTATTTCCCAAAGCTGGTTGAAGTAACATGTGCTCCTTCAACAGTGTGATTGACTCATCCCAACAAGTGGTGTGTTGTTCATTTTGTTCCCTTTGAATCTAGGCAGATTTTAGTAGATGGTGGCAGAATGATGATAGGTCAACTCTGAAGCTTGGTTATGAATAGAATAGAACTTCCCCTTGACTTATTCTGTTACAAAAGTTTCCATGGGAAACATGAGCTTACACTTAAAAAGTCCAAATAGTGTGACACCTTTATGCTGAAGAGACCAGGTATAGAAGACATACACATAATAAAGATGCACAGGGAACTTCAGCTGTGCATGCCTTGAGCTATTTGAGTTTTCCCAGCATCAACTACTAGACTTATTTCTCTCTTGGCTTCAAAAAGCAACAGAAGATACCAAGTGCAGTAGAGACAAAACCTTTCTGTTGCTCCCTGTCTTAACCTCTGACTCACAGAACCTGTGTGCACAATACATAGTTGTCAAATTAATTAAAACTAGAAACTGTGTTTACCAAATTCTGTTTTCATGTATATTTCTTACTTGGAGTTGACCAAAACAGGAAAATGAATAAGAATTGAAAGTGGGAAATAAAGAAGTCATTACTTTCCCAAGGTCTCAGAAGCCAGTCAGATTGAAAGAGAGGCAGAGAGATATCCAGTGTACTCAAGGATAGCCAAGGTCTGTGGGACTACTCACCTCAGCAACCAACTGCAGATGCAAATCAACTGCCAAGCTCATCAATGAAGTTGCTTCAAAAAAACAGCAAATTACACAGATTTCTCCACTGATTTTCATTTCATACTTCACTTCTATAATCAGACATGCACACCTTCTAAAATATTCCTTGAAGTTTGCATTTGCTCAAGTACTTCAGTGGCAAAGCTTTATGGTTGAGAGTGATTGTACCTTATCTTTCAATTCTTATCTTTGTGAATTTTACTTAGCTAATACCTTTCATGTTTATGTAAATCCTATTTCTATAGTAAGCTTTTTAGCTCTATCACAGTTTTAGTAGTTCTACTGTCCTAATAAAACTTTGCCTAAGACAACCATGAATTTATCACTTATTATATTAAAATATCTATGGCAAATATAAACCTTCAATTTTATATTAGAATTTTCAAGTTTATATTAGAAACTGTATCATTGAATATGAGATCAATGAGATCATGAATATAACATCTGCAAATGAACATAAATTTAAGATTCAGTGATTTTGATACATATGGAGTGGGGATGACAAACATTTTTTTTGTAAAGGGTCAGATAATGCATTCTTTAGTTTGTAGAGGGTTTTTTTTAACCCTCACTCAAGAACATGCTCATTGATTTTTGAGAGAAGGGAAGGAAAGGAGAGAGAGAGGAGAAAATATCGATGTGACAGAGAAACATGGATCAGTTGCCTCGTTTACACACCTGGACTGGGTACCAAATCTATGACTTAGGCCTGTGCCCTGACTGGGAATCAAACCCACAATCTTTTATTTTATGGAACCATGTTCCAACCAATAGAATGTTAATGTCCAGGGCTTAGCTTTCAGTTCTTATTAAGTCTCTTTTGTAACCATTCAACTCTGCAGAAGTGATTGTTGCTGTGTTCCAATTAAATTTTATGTACACCAAAACTGTTAGTAGTCCAAAATTGTTCCATGGAACATAGGTTGTTGAACCATGGTTTACAGAATGATGTTGAAGCAATTAAAAAAAAGAAGGACTTCAGAATTTATTTAACTTTGGAATCAACGCAATTTAAACTTACAAAACTGCTGTGTACAAAATCATTTTATTACACTTTGAACATTCATTACTTCCTAATTTCTATCATACCTGTACCTTCCTAGAAAATAACCTAAATACTACAGTTCTGCTTTTCAGATACTCAGCCTATTTCCAATTAAAGTCTAATTTTCCACATAATTGACAAAGTACATTGACTTATGCTCTCACAGTCTCTTGTGCATCGACTCATTATATGTCCCACATATTCTCCCATATTTGTTATGGAAATCTGGTAAATATGTGAGATCCCCCTATGGTAAAATGTCAGGGGGAATGGTGGTACATGAAATACAAACTGATGGAACCTCACAGTAGTGAACTTTAGCTTGTCAAACAAATGTGTAAATTTATTCCCTTTGCTCCATGCTAATAATGCACTGCATAAGGAATAAAAAATGGAAAGAATAAATGGAACCAGTGTTCAGAGAACCTGAATAATTTTTTTTAATGCTTGCACCTTGTGGATTTCATACCTTCTAGCAATGAAATCTTAAGATTTATTTGGTTACCCTTAGAAGTAAACAAGTCACTGTGACATTCCCAAAACATCTGTAATTGTATCCGCAGGTAGCTTTAGGGCTGTGCCTTCATTATGACCCTGCATTCTGTGGCAGCTGTTGTCTGTTTAAAAAGTCACAATAAATACTGCTCACAATCAGCCATTCCTTTCTCATACCATAACCAAAACTACTTAAAGTAGATCATGCATTGGCTAAATCCACACACATTATTTATGCCAAACAACAATAAATATATTAGTCTGTAATTTTTTTCTATTTTTCTAATAGAACTTCTCTGACAGAATTACATTTCAAACATTTAAAAAATCCATTATGACAATACAAATGACTTAAATAATATTAAATATTTATATCACTATGCATTGACATTGAATAGTGACTAGCTAAGAGGATTTGTTTCTCTCCTCGCTGAGGCTTGGCATTATTAAAAATTTTAAAGCATTATCAGCCAACTGCAGCTGTTGATTATTTAATTACAGTGCGCTTCAATTTTAGGAATTTAAAGTGAATGTCACCCTCTTCCTAAGTAAATAATCATATTTTCATTTTTTTAATTTAATTCAGGCAGGTATTTTAAAATTTGTGATTCACGGATATACATGCATATATTTTAGCATCATTAAATCCCCAGAAATTTTATCCACAATTGTACATGTGATTTTTTTCTGGTGGAAAAAAAGGTCTATAGATACCAGTAGATTGAAAAGTGGAACCATAAGTAAAAATGATCACTAGTAAAAAAGTAATTGTTATGAATTAAGATTGAAAATATAACTTTTTCTATTTTTATCACTTTCAATAACAATGTGTTTTAATTTGACTGTGGCATCTTAGACACTAAAATTATTTTATTTCTCTATGAAAAGCCCTTAAATCAACATTTAAATATAATCTTCATATCTCACGAAGAAAAGTATTGAATAAGATTCAAGAGAAATGAGTGCAGAAACTTGCCTTTTGCTAAAATCAATCAATAACATTATGTGACAAATAAATATGTTGTAAACCAGAATTTTTCATTATGCTTCCAATAATGACATGTGACCTTGTGATATAAGACAGCTATTTTTTTAAGTTCTTTTCAGGGTTGTCATATAATCAGGCTTTTCAAAGGCCTTTGCCAAGGCAATGACTATTTTTTACTGTTTGCTATTTGTAAAAGCCCAAACAAGTTTTTGTTGGCTGTTTGATTGATTCTGTTGTTTGGATGGCTTTCTCCTTCAAGTATTGTTAAAACACAAAATCAAGCCTTTCAAACATGTTCATTGAGTAAATAGATCTGGGTTGGGGTAGAAGAGAGCTAATAGGGCATATTTCTAATTATCTTTATATAATATTCAAGTTAAAAATAGAATCCAGTTTCAGAAGAATGAATGAAATGGAAAACACTTAACTTCCTGTTTACTTAGTTTTATTATTTGTGAAATCTCTTGCAGCTTAAAAATGCTATGATTTTAGTTTCAAGAAAGTCTGGTAAATGAATCATAAATACAATACTGCACTGATCAGGGTAATGGATTGAATGAGATGTAATGAGTACTGCTGATTCCATTTCAACAGTATCAAGCTATTACACATGAAAGGTCAATTACTCCCATCAGCTACTCAGATATTTTCATTTTTTTAATTGTTCAAGTACAGTTTTCTGCCTTTTCCCCTACTCCAGCCCAACCCCCCAGCCCTCTCCTCCTCCCTCCTATTTCTACCCTCCCTGTTATTGTCCATGTGTCCTTTATACTTGTTCCTGTAAATCCTTCACCCTTTTCCCCTGAAATTCCCTGCTCTCTCCCCTCTGGTCACTGTCAGCCTGTTCTCAATTTCAATGTTTTTGGTTATATTTTGCTTGTTTGTCTGTTTTGTTGATTAGGTTCCTGTTAAAGGTGAGATCATATGGTATTTGTCTTTCACTGCTTGGTTTATTTCACTTAGCATAGTGCTTTCCAGTTCCATCCATGCTGTCGCAAAGGATAGGAGCTCCTTCTTTCTTTCTGCTGCATAGAATTCCGTTGTATAAATGTGCTATAGTTTCTTGATCCATTCATTTACTCATGGGCATCTAGGTTGCTTCCTGCACTTGGCCATTGTAAATTGTGTTGCCATGAATACTGGGGTGCATAATTTCTTTTGGATTGGTGTTTCAGGGTTCTTAGGATATAATCCTAGCAGTGGAATTGCCAGGTCATAAGGCAGTTCTATTTTTAGTTTTCAGAGGAAATTCCATACTGTTTTCCATCAAAATGTCCATACTACCCAAAGCAATTTATAGATTCAATACAATACCTATTAAAGTACTAATGGCATATTTCACAGATATAGAACAAACACTTCAAAAATGTATATGGAACCATAAATGACCCTGAATAACTGCTGCAATTTTGAGAAAGAGAAAAGTAGGAGGGATCACAATACCTGAAACCAAACTGTATTTCAAGGTCACTATAATCAAAACAGTCTGGTACTAACAGAAAAACAGACAGATAGATCAATGGAACAGAATAGAGAGCCCAGAAGTAAAGCAAAGTCTCTACAGTCAATTAATATTTGACAAAGAGGGCAGCAACATAAAATGGAGTAAAAATAGCCTCTTCAACAAATGGTGTTGGGGGAGCAGGAGAGCTACATGAAAAAAAAAAAAAAAGAAACTTGAGCACCAACTTACAACATACACAAAAATAAATTCAAGGTGGATAAAAAATATAAATATAAGCCATGACACCATTAAACTCCTAGAGGAGAACATCGGCAGGAAAATCTCAGATATTTCACTCAGCAGTATTTTTACTGAAATGTTCCCTAGAGCAAGGGACATAAAGGAAAGAATAAACAAATGGGACCTCATCAAAATAAAAAGCTTCTGCACAGCTAAAGAAAACAGTATTAAAATAAAGACAGAATCAACCATATGGGAAAACATATTTGCCAATGATACTGCAGACAAGGGTTTAATCTCCAAAATATATAAAGAACTCACACAACTCCACTCTAAGAAGACAAGCAACCCAATTAAAAAATGAGCAAAGGACTTCAACAGACACTTCTCCAAGAAGAACATACAGAGAATCCAGAGACACATGAAAAGATACTCAGTATCACTAGCTATCA
This sequence comes from Phyllostomus discolor, assembly GCF_004126475.2. Taxonomy (NCBI): domain Eukaryota; kingdom Metazoa; phylum Chordata; class Mammalia; order Chiroptera; family Phyllostomidae; genus Phyllostomus; species Phyllostomus discolor. The sequence goes on from NC_040903.2 coordinate 39,101,957, forward strand.
GAGAGATGCAAATTAAAACCACAGTGAAATATCACTTCACACTGGTCATAGTGGCCATCATAAACAAAGCAACAAACAACAAGTGTTGGAGAGGTTGTGGAGAAAAGGGGACCCTAGTGCACTGTTGGTGGGATTGCAGACCGGTACAACCACTGTGGAAAACAGTATGGAATTTCCTCAGAATACTCAGATATGTTCATTTCAGTTACCAGGTAAATGAATTGAAGTAGAATCTGGGACTGTGTACTTTAATCAATAATGTTTCAAAAGGATCCCATCTAGGTACAGTGTCTCATTCTAATGAAGCAGGCAGCCTATTGTTACTTCCAGTTGACCTAAGAATAGTACTTGTAAATACTATAATTGGAAGGATATTCCACTCATTAGTGCGATAGAGCAAGAGGAACTTAATCTTAGGGTTACTTATTGACAATCTATTAATTAAGAAACAGAGAGTTGTAATATAAAGAACTACTCTTCAAATTCTAAGTAAATTACTGTGAATCTTTTTATATAATATATGACAGAATCAGCCTGAGATATAAATATTTTTGACATAACAAAGCATTGTTTTCAAGACTTTTCTGTGAAGACAGCAAACCGTTTCATTCAGATTAGGAGGATTTAGAAGTGTGGCTTACCAGGTTCTCTTGGCAGAGGAATAGTAGTACATGGAAGTTAAAGTTCTGGGCTATAAAGATATTTATTATGTTTCCCATTGAAGGGTAGACTCCAAGCATTCAATTTGGTTATATTTGCTCTGCATCAGCACTTGAACAGGTGATTTGCAGGTATCTGGTGATATAAATCCAGTAAAAACTTTTCTTAATAACTCAACAGGATGCACTTTCAGGCTGGATTCAAGACCAAAAGAAAATTATATAAATCATGAATAAATACAATATAATTATATAGAGACAGAAAATGTAAATTAAGGGAAAAGATCAAAGCTTACTGGGCTAATGCCCTGAGTACTTATCAATTGTCAGACTTAAGTGGGGATGAGTGGATAAGTAACTAGTACAATTGAATGCTTATTATGTAGCTGATGCATTATAAATATGGAATCTCAGTGCCATCTGTGGTCGGCCACATATTATCCTTCCTTATATTGTCTTAGAGCATGTACTATATGACATTTGGCCAGTCCTAAATACCATATAGTAGTGCATGCTCCCTTCAGGAGGGAATGTGGTCTTTATCTGTCTCCCAGTAGGTAGTCCCACCTGTAGGACTGTGTGCTGTCCATCACTCTGGTCTGCTGTAGGGAAGGGCTGACTGGCCATGGGAGACCTGCACACACTACAAACACTGATTTTGTTGTACCTCATCTACTTCCTGTGAGTAAAGCATTGTTCTACTAGTGACTTGTATGTTGGTTCTTCCATAGCTACTTCAAAACTGTAGAATACTGATGTTTTGGAGCTCCTTTACAATGGTTGGCACTGTCAGGATTTTTCCATCCTTCACAATGGGAATCCTCACTTGGCCTTGATAGATAGATTTCCTGGCTCTACAGATACAGTGCCTTATATATGTTTGTTAGAAATAGTTGCTCTATTTATTTACCTCTACATCCTTAGATATCTTGTTTCTGATTGTTCTATTCATTATTAAAAATGGAATTTTAAAGTCTCCAAATATTATTGTAGCAATTCTTATTTCTCCCTTCAATTCTATAAATTTTGCCTCTTATATTTTGATACTTTGTTATTAAGAACATAAAGGTTTGCAATTTTTATATCTTCTTGATGTCGATATTTTATTAATAAATTATTTTTAGTCTTTTGTAAATATTTTAACTTAAAGTTTGTTTTGTCTTACATTATTAGCAAAGCCACTGAATGGAATATCTTTTCCCAACATTTAAGTTTAAGCTTAGCTATGTTTTAAGAACCAATGTGAGAGTTCTGGCCAAGATGGAAGTGTAGATGGATATGCTTCACTTTCTTGCATAACCAAAAGGAGGAAAACAAACAATTTAAAAATAACCACAACTGCCAGAGAATCCAACCGTATGGAAGTTCAATGACCAAGGAGTTAAAAAAATATTCATCCAGACCTGTAGGAGGAACAGAGATGGACAGCCTGGCAGAAAGGGGACATAAAGGCAATGGCTGGCTGTCCAGGTTGGGTGAGACTGCAGGTGGCCAACCTAAATATCCTACATTCACTTGCAGATAAGCCTGGAGGAAAAGCTGGGGAGCAAGACAGACCATGCAACACAAAGTTCCAGCAAGGGAAATATCTGTGGGGTTTGCAACAGCAGGAGAAACTCCCAGTCTCACACGAAAGTTCATTGGAGAGAATCACGGGTTCCTAAAATACATGCAAGCCCACCTACCCAGGAATCAGCACCTGAAAGGGTACAATGCACTTGTGGAAAGTAAGGGAAGTGATGGAAAGTGGAGAGAGAGCCTAGCAAGCAGCATTGTTCCTTCTCTGATCTCTCCCCCACATACAGTGTCACAACCCTGCCCTAGCAAATGCCTACGTCTCAGCCCCTTACAATGAAACAGGTGGACCAAGACAAATAAATATGGCTCAAGTGAAAGAACAGATCAAAACTCCTGAAAAAGAACTAAGTGACAAGTAGATAGCCAGCCTGTCAGATGCAGAGTTTAAAACACTGGTAATCAGGAAGCTCAGAGAAATGATTAAGTATGGTCACAAAATAAAGGAAAATATGAAGGCTATACAAAGTGAAATAAAGACAAATATTCAGGGGAGCAACAGTGAAGGGAAGGAAACCCTGATTCAAATCAACAATTTAGAAAAAAGGAAGAAATAAACATCCAACTGGAACAGAATGTAGAAACAAGAATTCAAAAAAAAGTTGAAGAGGGGCTGAGGAACCTTTGAGACAACTTTGGACATTCCAACATCTGAATCATAGGGATGCCAGAAGAAGAGGAAGAGCGAAAATTTGAAAAGTTATTTGAACAAATAATAAAGGAAAAATTCCCCAACCATGCAGAAGTTGCTGGAAAAATAATTCAGCTGAAGAGAAACTGATTTTATATTAACAACTTTATATTCAACATTCCTAATTGATAGAAAGAAACCTAAAATTTAATTATTAGACATGTCTCATCTATAGATTGAACCCCTAAATCATTGCCCATCATTGCTAAAACACAAGTGATTAAGGCTTTATTGGTGCCTTTAAAATGCATAAAATATACTGCCAATATAAGGTGGGAAGACAATAAGTAAGTGTAATATAATAAATGGTATATAAACTGCTATAACAGAGAACATCTGAAGAAAATGCAATATAGTAATTATATTGGGGAGCCTAAAAGAAACAACCACCAGATCCCACCAAAGAGAAGACAAAAAGAATGGGTCAAGTTATGGAAAGTCTTTTTTTAGAGAAGGTGTCAGTTCGGTTTATCTTTAAAGATGATAGCATCACTATATGGTTTTGCCAACTTTGTGTAAACACAGCTGCATGCATGTATGCACAGATGCACACGTGCACATACACACAGTAGTGAGGATGAAGGCTACCAGAAGTTGGGTTAGACAAATGCCTTCAAGGAACATTTTGAATTGTAAATATTGGTCACATGGTGTTCTGTTCAGTTGGTTCAGAGCCTGCTACTACCAGGGGGAAGAAAATTGTTTTCACTTACATTTAAATTAACTTTAAATTCACATATTAATTGAGCTGTAAGTGCTGAATAAATAATGTCAAATAATTACAATCTGAGTCTTAACATTTAAAAGTATATGAACCCATTCCTCACAAATTAATCACAGATGTGAAGAATCAGTTAGAAGGAGAAAACAGTCTTTTAAAACAAATTGTGTAAAATAGTAAAATAGTTAAAAGAATAATTTCCTTTCAATGCAGATAAACTGAAAAACCTCCTGTTTCTCTGACTGGTGTGGCTCAGGTGGTTGCACATAATTAGGCAAAGTGAAGAGTCACTGGTTTGATCCCTGGTCAGGGTACATACCTGAATTGTGGGTTTGATCCTGGTTGGTGCTCTCTCTCATGTCAATATTTCTTTCCCCCTTTTTCCTCCCTGCTTCCTCTCTTTCAAAAACTAAATATATAAAATGTTTTTAATAATGTAAAAACAAAAATAAGAAAAACTGTCTCTTCTCTTTTGTTATTGGAAAGGATAATTATGTGACGTTTGAGAAATAATTCCTCTGGTAAAATTTCAGTCTATTAGTTAGCTTAGGCTTCCATCACAAAATGCCATAGAGTGACTGAGAAAAACAAAAATGTATTTCTTACATTCCTAGAGGGTGGGAGATGGAGATCAGGGTGCTACCATGGCCAGGGTCTGGTGAATGCCTTCTCGTAGACTGCTGATTTCTCCTTGTATTCCCACAGGGTGGAAAGTTCTGAGAGAGCTCCCTGGATTGTCTTTGATACGAGCACTATTTTCAGTCATATTGGCTCCACCTCACGATCTAATCACTTCCCAAAGGCAAAACTTCCTGATACCTTCACATTGGGAGTTAGGGTTTCAACATATGGATTTTGAGGGGATGGGGCACAAACGTTTAATCTGGAATACAATGATTAATATTAGGTATGTTTTCAAAATGTCCTGTTTATGTAAAATTTACTAAATACCTGGTAGAGATATTCTCAATTTTATTAGAATTTTACCTATAACATGAATAATCTTTATTAATAAGATTTATTGGTAATTACATATAATTTTATATTATTTATATGAATCCCAAGCATTTTAGGTATGTGTATATATAAATAATTTTCAAATATGCTAATGTCAACTTTTAAAAAACAAAAATTATTTTTATCCAGAAAATACAGAGATAAAAAAATTCCAGTTTTTCATGGTAAAATAACAATACTTCTGGAGTATGGACCCCTAAATCAGTTATAATTGCTAACAAAAATATGCACCTATTACACACACAAGGGCACACACTCATAAACACACATATACACATTTAGAAACTTTGTGTTGAAATCATAGTTAATTGTGGGTTTTATTTGTCAGTTTCCATATGGAAGACAGATTACATTTGACAACTTATGGAGGATGTTTTTGAAAGTTCCTAGCTCAGAAAAGATAATGTTGCTGTAATGGCCATTGCATTTATGTTGCATGGCCTGAAGATCATTGAATGCCTGAAGTCCCAAGAGGGTTCTATATATAAGTATATACATGTATACATGCACTTACACATATACATATGAATACACATGTATATATATGCATATATATATCTATATATGCACAACTAACATTTAATTTCAGGTGTAAATTGTGTTGTAGAATGTAGCACTATTTTAAATTTATGTCCTCTATTCACTGTAATAAAAGAACAGCACAAACTGAAATTCTATAAATGTATTTCTCTGAATTTGATAAGCAAATTTTTACATATGAATCAATATTCAAATAAGTATATGTTCTCTCATCATTCTGGGATGGCAATTGTTTCTGAGACTTTAGGGAGGCATTAAAATTTTTAATCTCTAGCCTGTAAAAATTGCAATTTATCAATTCTCCTATTATAAATAAAAACTAAACAATATCAAGTACTTCACATATTTAAGTGACAAACTTCAAACATAAAGCCTACTGTGTGGTCAATGAAGAGAAAAACAGTTTCATCAATTTTCTTTAGTTAAATTTTATCTCTTGACTCATTAATTTCATTCTGTACTTTGGAGTTCTTATTATTTAGGGAAATATTTTCTGTTCCACTGTGATATTTTGAATAGCCAACAAAATTCTTTAGAAATTTATCTGTCTAAAATCACTTTTTATTCTATATACTTCACAGATTCTTCTATTTCCTCAATTATTTAGTTTTAACCAATGGTTCTGCCTTGTTGTGTTAACATTTCTTCGCATCCAAAACAAGGGTTGCATTACAGATGACCTTTGTGTTCCCTCTCATTTCTATTGGGAAAATCAACAGAAATTAGGATTATAGTTTTATCTATACACCAGAAAATTAAAACCTGTTATCTTATTCTATTTCCATAGTTGTATAAAGAATAAATTACTGTGCTCTCATTTAAGTAAGACAAGTGGGCCTCATAGATATTACCACAGTAAACCCAGGTTTTAAAATCCTTAAATGTAGGCCTTGTAAGACAGTTTTAGAGATTTTTAGGTATAAGAAAAATAGCAATTCCAAGATTTGAATGATTTGAATGTTTTTCATTAATACATACAAATTTCCCTAACATACACAAATAAGCTAATGTTGATCACATTATAATCTATGTCAATAAATGTAGTATATTTTTTAAAATATACACAGAGCCGAAATTTGTGAAAGCCTGGGAAGCTTGTTTGAAATGTCCACACATAATAAAATTTACATTTTTTAAAGAATGCATAGACAAGTTTTCAAATAAGATCATTTGCTGTGTTATAAAAGTCACAACAAATTTCAAACATAAAATGCCAAAAAAGAGAAAAAGCAATAATTTAGAGTATACTTTCTGAACACACATAATTAGATCCATTAAAGCAAACACTGAGAAAATGAGCCCAAATTTTTAGAAAATAAAAACTCATTTTAAATAATGTATGAATAAAACAAAAAATAAAAAATTGGAATATATTTTGCTTAAATGTAAAAGACTACTTAATGCTTGATATACAAAACTTTAGGAATACATCAAAAGCTTTGGTTAGTGGAACATTTACTATAAAATTAAAAATGTTGAAAATCAATTATTTGAGCTTCATTCAGAGAAAGCTAAAAATAAGAAAACAAAAAGAAAAACTGCAAATAAAACAAAATAAATACAGTAGAAAAAAGTAATATTGTAATTAATAGGGAAATAATTTGTAAAAATTCAATAGCCTTTTGCATAAAAATCTAGCAAACTAGGAATAGAAGGATTGATCTATAACCTGACAAGATACTTACCAAAAAAAACCCCAAAACAGAGGGAAACATTTCTTTGAAATAAGAATGAGAAAGAATGCTCTGTCAATATCTATAATTTGCAGTGATGATGTATAGGCGCGCACACACACACACACACACACACACACGAGGCAATCCCCTCAAACCAGCATTTATTCAAAAAATTGTGTATTTACTTTTACATGTTTAAAATTCAGCCACCTTCAAGGTACTTTCTATTTGATGCAACACAACTATTGATAATCTTTTCCACGGTTCAAAACAGTTTTTTGAATTCATTGACTATTAAGCATTTTAGTGCTACTGCCGGTTTTTTTTTTTTTTTTTTTTATGTTTTGCTTTACCACTTCCATATTGGCAAAACTCCCCTTTGAGGACTTTTTTATCTGAGGACAGAAAAAACAAGTCACTCAGGGCAAGGTTGGGTAAATAGGGAGGGTGGGACACAGGGGTCAGGCCATTTTTGGCTAAAAACCACTGAACATTCACCATGGTGTGTACAGGCAGGTGAATCACCCATTATGACATGGGAAAAGGCATTGAAAGTCATCAAAAATTCACTAGGTTGAATGCAACCACAAAATGGAAATACCACATGCACCCTGCCTGGTGTGGTTCAGTGGGTTGGGCATTGTCTCCTGCAAACCCAAAGGTCACTGGTTTGATCCCCAGTCAAGGTACCTGCCTAGGTTGTAGTGCATGTATAATTATATAACAAATATCTAGTTTCATATAACATAATTTCTATTAACTTACTAAAAATACTTATTAGTGTTTAATATCTGAGCATTAATATTTGGGTCTAAGCTCTCCTGCATAAAGTAAACACTAAAGCTAAGAAAACCCATATCAAAAAGGCACAAGTGAAAGGAAACTGATGGATGTTTCTCTCCCTTTTCTCCCCTCCTTTCCCCTTTCTCTAAAAATAAATAAAATCTTTATAAAAAAAGAAAATACCACATGTTGGGAGAACTGACAAGCTTTCCTGTCTGAGTCTTATACCTATCAATTTTAGGTGTCTAAAATGTTCTACCTGCAATCCTTCACCTGGCTTAATACTCCACAATTATCAGCTTAGAGGGGAAATCCATCATACCAATTGCCTCATCCTAGTTCCTCTACTGCTATTTACTGTCATAGCTCAGAGTTCATTCCTTTTTAGCATTAATCACAGTCTAAAATTACTTTGCCCATCATTTATTTAGTAGTTATATTCTCATTTCAACCTCAAATGGAAAGTTTCTTGAAAGAAGAAACCCTGTTTATCTTTGTACAGGAGAGCTCGGACCCAAATATTAATTTTCAGATACTAACCACTAATAAATACTTTCAATAAATGACTAGAAATTATGTTATATAAAATCAAATATTCATCATATGATTCCAACACTGATGTTGTTACATATTAGTTTTGAAGCAGTGAAAATTGGCAATTATCTGGATCTATAATAGCATTCTTTAAGACTGCATGCAAATATTATCATTATAGATTACTTTCCTCAAACCTCATTTTAAAGCTAAGAAAATTCATATCTTAAAAGGTTAAATAAATTTAGCCAGTGTTAGGTCCTTTAAAATAATAATTCCTAAATAACATTTTTAAATTCTATATATTTTTAAAGATTTTATTTACTTATTTTTAGAGAGAGGGGAAGGGAGGGAGAAAGAGAGAGAGAGAAACATCCATGTGTAGTTGCTTCTTATTTGGGCCCCACTGTGGACCTGGCCCACAACTCAGGCATGTGCCCTGTCTGGGAATCAAACCAGAGACCCTTTGGTTTGCAGCTCACGCTCAATCCACTGAGCTACACCAGCCAGGGCTAAGTTCTATAAACTTTTTAAAGTTACTTTATTTAGATTTTAAAAATCCTTATTAGAATTATATATTATATTGTATCCTGTGTTGAATTAGCCAATTGTAATTAAAGTATAATAATTCTCTATACTTGGAGATAATGCCAGGAAGTGTGAGACACCTTTTTGGAAAAAACAATCTTGTGAATGGATGGACAATAGAAGATCATTAACAGAAAAATAATGAATCGTAAGTGAGAATTTATCAAAGAAATAAGATTGAACCCCCGGCCAGTAAACCAATGGTATAGACAGAACTTTATGCTTTGTGATTGTTGTGATATTTCTTATATTTAATGTAGCTGATAAAATTTGCCAGGCACCATTCCTATAGTATTTAGTTTTTCAGACAAATAGGATGAAAGCATGCCTTTTATATTCTCATGATAGTAACTCTGGGATGATTATAGATTTTACAATTATTTTTATTAAAGTTTAGTTGGCATACTACACAATATTTGTTTCATGTATACAACATAATGATTTGGCATTTATATACCTTACAATGTGATCACCACCATAAGTCTTGTAGCAATCTATCACTGTCAACTTATTGCAGTATTATTGACTATGTCCCCTGCACTGTATGTTATGTTCCCATGGTTTATCTATTTTATAACTGAATATTTGTATCAATACTTCTTATTCCTCCTCACTTGTATTGTACCTGATTTCCTCCTCTGCAATAGTGTGTTGTCTGCATCTACGGGTCTGTTTCTGCTTTGTTTCAATTGTTTGTTTTGTTTTTTTAACTTTCCACATGTAAGTGATTCATACAGTATTTTTGTCTTTGTCTGACTTGTTTGATGAAGCATAATACCCTAGAGTTTTATTTTTGAATATTTCTGAGCACTTGTTTCTCACATGCTTTAATCAGCATTATCAAACAACAGTTGAAAAACAAAATCCCATTTTAGCATGGAACTTCTGCCTCTGGAAATGCTTTCTGCATTTCCATGACCAAACATCTATGGAAGAAGGCTAATTATAGGCTGCAGTATGCACCTGAGTGAAAAACTTTTAAGCAGCCTTTAAAATAAACGTTTTTTAATTATTATCATTATGTAAAAACTGTATAAATGCCTTTAATTGTACTTATAAACTAACATTTGCTATAATTGTCACCAAGCGTAGGTTCGTGATATAATCTCTCCTATAAGTCAAGCTGGGTAAATGCTCCGCTAGCTACTGAGCAGTCTGGCACCAAGGAGTAGACAAGAGTCACACACAGTAACTATGCTCTTCATTCAGCTTTTATTGAATGTAGGTTCACTCAATGTAGAACATCAACATATATTAATAACCTCCTCACACTCTAACAATCTAAGAAAAATATAACACAACGCACACACAGAAATCAATGGGGATAATGAACCTGAGTCCCAGAGTCCCAGCCTTCAGGTCTGAGAGACAGCGTGGTGGGCAAGGGAGTTGTCAGCATCTTGTGAGGAAGGATCTCCGGAGCAGGGTGGGCAGAAAGGCAGACAAAGTCCTCAATCCAGCAGGGCAGAGCTTCTGGTGGCTGATGCCAGGGGAGATCAGCAAGGCATGGAGCAGCACTCTGATGTGTGGAGCTGGGTTGTCTCAGCAGCTGGCTGGAGCCTGCCTCAGTTATACCTTGAAGGTGCTGTACTCCACCCTTCTGGGTCTTTTTGATAAACATCTTTACACCCCTGATGCCAAATGGGGAATTTGCTCAAGAGCCTATGGGTGATATATAGCTGTTCTTGACACCCCTGTTTGCAAGAGTAGAATTTCTCCAGGAGCCTGATTATGTGTGGCCCCACCCTACAGACATGGCTATTCTGACCATGTGTGCAGTTATCATTTTTTAAATTATTGCTCAATTATAATTGTTCCCATTTCTCCCCCATTACTCTCCTGTGCCCTCCAACCTCCCACTTCCCACATTCAATCCTCCCCCAACCCCCACTGGATTTTTCCATAGGTCTTTTATACATGCTCCTTGACTTAACCCTTTCTGTTCTTTCCCCTGTTATCTGCCCCTCCCTTCTGGTCACTGTCAGTTTGTTCTTTATGTCAGTGTCTCTGGTTCTATTTTGCTTGGTTGTTTGTTTTGTTGATTAGATTTCACTTATCAGTGAGATCATATGATATTTGTCCTTCACTGCCTGGCTTATTTCACTTAGCATAATACTCACCAGTTCTGTGTGCAGATGTGTTAACTGTGTCTCCTTGCCAGATATGTCTGCTCTGACTTAAGTGGTTTCCCTTTTGAACCAAAGTGTCACGGCTGAATGACAGCCATGCTGGTTGACATGAGTGACTCCACTTTGTTTTATATATTTTATGCTATCTTGATTGGGCCAATGAATGACCAAAAAGATTTTCTTTATTATTAAAATAAAAATAGGAAAAACCCTCATTATTGACTCATAGGTCATTTTATTTTACTTTATGAGCACAATTATTATTATAATTGAAATACGTAAACTGCTAAAATCTAACAGGTATTCAATAGTAGTTACTTAAAACTAAATTTAAAAATCTTGAAATCATGTAATTACTGGGAGATTAAAGGTAAACATACAAAACATCCAGCTATAATATTGAGTTTTATTATTTGATTAGAGAAGATTAAATATGCACATTTTTAAAATAAGAATATTTTATTTGTTTAAATATTATTTGATGGTACCACATTTTCATTGTCTCCCTAAAGATGCATCATTGCTTAAAATTACTGTGTGTGTCTGTAAATGAGTCAGAGAATAACTTTTGTTTTCACAGAACTTTTGCTGAAAGACAAAAAGCATGACAGGTTTATTTTTATTCAACCTTAGCCAAATGATTTTTTAGAAAATACTTGCAAAGAAACCAAAAACACCTTTAAAATAACAGTTTGAGGTAGGAAGCATGAAAGGGGTGGGGAAGAGAGGCAGTATGCTGTGATAATATAGGGTTGCATGGCAGCTGATTCAACTTTATATTTTTTTCTTTTGTTTTTTCCCCTTCTCCAGCTAGTTAATAAGACACACGTGAAGAAATGTGTGAGCGATAAAGATGTTGTGCTTTACAAACACTGTTTGAGAATTTTTAGTTGGGGATAGAAAAGTGTTATCCTAGGCAATTATTCAAAAAGCAGCTATTAGAGTAATAAGTAGATTAAATAAACTATAAGGCTTTGTTTTAATATTATATGTAATCATAAATCTAGTAACAGTCATAAAATTCTGATGTTAATTTATTGAATCGTGTATGCATAATTATGTTCACAAAATGTAAATAACTAGAGCATTGACAAACTCCAAATGGAAGGTGCAAAACTATGGCTTGTCAGGGGTCATGATAATTACTCCATTAAGGAATTTAAAGTAGAAGTGGAGGTCAGTGATTACACTTTCACACTCCTGCTTTAAATTACTTCCAGCCTTTGTTGGTAGCAGTGCTGGGCCCCATTCACCCTTCCTGCATCGGAGACCTTCTAGTGCTGCAGAGATGCGGACGCTTTCTAATTTGTCATCAGTCAGGATCCAGTTAAGAAAACAGAAAATACTCTTTGTTTATTTTTTATTATTATTTTTCACTAAGGCATATTTATCAACGTCGTTAATTACATAGATCTGTTAGAGGTACATAGTTTAATACATTAGAACTTTAGACTTTTGAATGCTCCCATGTTATTTTGCTTAATGGTTGTTAGGGAGACTGTTCTTGTCTTTCCCTGTAATAATTTAATACTATATATTGGGAATAATACTAATGTTGTTAAAGGGTCGTCTTTGTTATTTCTTGAATAATTAACTTCATATTTTAATAATAAACACCCACAGAACGCATATAGGTTTATCTTTACCAAGGACATCTTGTCAAATACCTATATAATAAAAGCTTTAATGAAGATATTTGTGATTTTATATATATATATATATATATATATATATATATATATATATAGTATATATTTGAGAATAGGAAAAGCTCTAGAAATGAACCAGTCTGAAGAATTCCAATATTAAAATGATGAAACTAAGAATTTCTTTTAAACATTTAACTAGTATGTTCTTGATTTTTGCAGTATCAACCATTTCCTTCTCAAAATACATGTGCATATTCACATACACACACAAGGCTTGAGACAATGTTGGAATTTAAAACTGTAAACATGATGCAGAATTTTTTCACTCTATTTCTCAGAAATCTCCAATGTGCTCTCTCTTCATCATCATATACAACTAATTTGAATTGTATATATTTCAATATATACACTCATATAAATATGATGTACATATACATATAAATATATTATATATGGAAGTGATTTAGTAAATGTCTAGAAAATATTGTTATAATATTAGAATTATAGCATACATTTGTCTATACTATGAATAAATAAGATACATAGCTATCTATCAGAGTTTGACTTTTAATATAGGTAAAAATTTTCACAACACACCTCTAAACATAAGACATTAAATTCTTCTCAATAACATCTTGAACAATGAGAAAAAAATTAAATTGCTATCAAAGTAATGTGTAAAATTCAAGTGGTATAAGTCTCACAACATTTAAAACTATTTACTTTAGACTTCAGATATTTTAATTGTCTTAAGAAAATAGTATGATGGAATATTTAATGAAATAAACATATTTTTCAAGGACCATCCAAATAACATATTGGATGTTATTTTTCATTACTTATATCTATAACTTCTGTTTTTCATGTGCCTCAAGTTAATTACTCTAAATTTAGTTAGATCACTACTATTTGATAGTTTTACTTAGCAAAATACTGTTGTTGGTGGATTTCTGGAACATAATAGTCAATCATACTTGACCAAGTCTGATTAGTGATATTATGTTTATTTTTTATATATGAGGTAAGGTCATTTATTTTTCTTACAATATGAATGGAATCATTGCTGATTTCCTATGCATACAAGAATTGAATCTCTTCAGATAAATCTTATGTTTCTTTTGGGCCCACAAAGACATCTGGATACTCATCATAAGTGTAAAAATTCCAACTAGAAGAAAAAATAAATAGTTATTGTTTTCTTTCTTCTGTGATGGATATAGCAAGTTATATTAGAAAAAAATGATCATATAGTACTCTTAAAACATTTCTCAAATGTTTCATAGTTTTCCGTCTATTTTGTTTACTCATATTCATTGCCTAGCTTATATATGTTCAATCAATATTTATTTCATGGCCTGATAAACATAGAGAGTATATAGCAGAGATCAAAATATATCTACATATTTTTCATCCTGTTGCCCCAAAGTACTTCCAAATGAGGAATATTTATCTCTGAATTTTTCAATAACAGTTGTCATATGAATGCAAAATACCTCTTCACACATATACACAATTGCTTATGATCAACCGCATTTATTGTGATTCCAAATTTTGTACAATGAAACAAGAATGGGTATAATTGGTATAACTGATGTCTCTTCTAATACATGCAGTATTGAAATCCAGCTTCCTTGCATGTGCTAAAATGCCAGCACCCAAGGTTATACAATCATGGTCTCAGTTGTTCCTTCACAGACACTCATGGACCTTGAGGAGCTCACACATGTCTATGCACACACATAAAAGAGACTTTCAGCTTTAATGCATTATTACCACTGCCTCTATATAACTAAATTCTCTGGCTCAGATTAGGCCATTGATACATAGAGATACATAGTAAATAATGTTCCATTATATTTTAAAACTACACAGAAATCCAAAATAAAAATATAATGAAAGCACAAAATCCTTCTGCAAACATGACAAACCTCAGAGCTGTACCAGCACATGCAGAAATCACTGCTAAAGATGTACTGACTTTCATTGTACATAAACTCAGGTCTTACCTGGCAGCGTTTGTGTCATGACTGTGAAACTGATCCATGATCCAATCTGTCAGATTAACACATAAATTAACATGTATGTGTAAGCTAGTAATTTGTTCATGTGTAACTTTAAATAGGTGATTCGAAGCTTAAAACACAGTAGAAAAATGATAAGTAAAAATAAATCTTCCCTAAATTATTTAAGTGTTCAATATGGTTAAATTATAAACAACCTTATAAAATAGTCATAAGAAAATGGATATTGTTCAAAGACTTTTTAAAAAATCCCAAAACATCTTAAAACATTTTATGTGAAGATTATAAAATTTTATTTAAATATAGATAAATATATGTTATAATTATTCTTTTTTTTCTAGGGAAAATTGCAGCTGAAATTTCCAATTTCCTATTCATATGATAAAATAAATATCAATTTATATCTGTCTATGCTGTATCTACAGATAGTAAATACATAAATGAATGCATATATTATACCAAATAAACTTTAAATATTTACATACATAATGGCATACCTCATAGGTATAGTTAGGACATGAAACCAGGAAAAACATCCATGTGAAGGGGTTATAATTTGGACTTGGAAAACAGGCATTAGTTCCTTTTAGAAAAGAGTATAAAATGTCAATGATGCTACATATTGCAAATTTGAACATATATTTGTTATATGATTCTAAATTCCCAAGAACAGCTGCCCACCACATGGAATGCCATCATATATTTATAGAAACCTATTTCACAAATTACTCAGAAGAGAAGCATTTTTAAATGTTATGACCTTTTGACCCAAATAGAATAACTATAATTTTCTGACCGTCTATAGCTATGTTGCAGTAAAATTACAGAAAATATCATAATAATCAATTTTTAACAGTCTAAATAAAGTGATGTATAAAAGTTACTTTGAATATCTTAATAGTTGCAGTGGTATTGCATACTGAGATTAATAAACGCATTTTAACATTCTCATGCATCTTCCTATTCTTATTTAGTGTCAAAGAAGATAATTCTGGTTGAGATTATTAAATACCTCAAACCTACCTTTCTATTAAATTAGCAAAATCCAATGGGAATTTTATAAGGATCTCATTTATATGATAAAAATTATAAATATCTTTCATAAGAGAATTATAGTGAATATCATTATATTTGATATTCAGAAATGCCATATAAATTATTTCTGTTCAGCAATCAGAATTATTATTCACAACTTTCATTATCCTTAGCATATTTTCACTTGATTTTTATTAGTTATTATTCACCTTTCAATTTTTCAGGAAACATTTTAGATAACAAATTCATAATGATTTCAAATTGAACTTTGAGCTGTGACATTTGTAAAAGTAAATGTGAATTTTAACATTACTGTTTATTCTCTATAAAGATTTAATCAGATGAACACATAAACTAATCTCTTTCATTATAATTCTAAAGTCATAATGAAATGTCAGTATGTTTTCAAAATTATAACTATTATTGAATATCAAGGTAAAAGTATATTAGGTTCTATGCAGATTTCATGCACTGCTCATTTCAAGATAAGGATAAATAGGTATGCCATTTAGTATTACAAATTCTCTTGGTAACATTTCTATAAACAGGTTTGTGTAGTGCCCATATAACCATCAATAAAATATAGTAGAGACAAATATTTATGTTTTGGCAGCTGAATTTCAGAGGTGGAAAATGCATACAAGCTAATCTGGTTGAAAGCCTCTACAGTATGACTGATCAGCTTCTGGAGCTGGACATGATCAGGGGTCCACAAATACAAACTTCTTTCTGATGTAGTTTATAGGTTAAAAAAAACATATGTGTTGTGATGCACAAATGCATATGTATACAGATATTGTCTTAAATGTACATAGTTGCTGTTAATTGTAATTAGAGATAAGATTAGGTATTACTAATTCAATTCATTCCCATTATATGTTCTCTCAACATTTACTTACTACTTATAATGGAACTTCTATTAAATGAGAGTCTGCAGATATTTTTAACATTACAATGCTTCACCACCTAAAATTTTCCATCTTAAATGGTTTATTCCACCATTTCAAGGAATGCTGCCAACGGGGACCATTCAACCCATGGCACCTCCTATGAAGGTGATGTGGTTGAAGGGACCACCTCACTCAAGGTTTTACTCACTGTTTCATTTAGTCTTAATCCAATATTTGATCAATATGGAAAATCAATGTCTCAATTCAGTACAACATTGTTATTTCATCCCAACTTTATAACTTTCCATAAGTGAAACTGGGATGCTCATTGATATTGTATTTCTCTTAGTTTCCTACCTGAATATGATTTATTTTTTTCCATACAAAAAAAAAAATCACTCCCTAACACACCTCCTCACTGCTAATCTCTATCTCATTGTCTACATCCTAAGAAACTAAACGTATAGTAGTTGACACCAGGAATGGCCCAAAAGGCAATGCTGGAATGATATTCTAGAGTTGAATGACATAGGAGCCTACAACTGGTACCCACCCCATTACAGATGGTTGGTTCAGTACAGATAACTGCTGTTTCAAGGTAGCTGTACAACTGTAAACTCATTTACCAGTGATATCCTGGTGTGTTATACTGTTGGAAGGGAATGCTTTATTTGGTCCAATGGAATTAAGTGGGGGTTACTCTCATTGTTCTTGACAAAGGTACGTAAAACTGAAACTAATAATTGACAATTAAAAGCGAACAGTGAAAACTAGAGGATCTCTTCAGCACCATATAAAGAAGCTCTAATTTTCTGAAGTGAGGGAAAGGTTGAGAAAGCCGAAGACTGGGTACTTGCAAGAATAGTCAAGATCCAATAATATACAACACCATTTAAAGCAGGTCTGCTAAGTCAAGGTTATTTTCACACTAAAAAATTACAATACATAGATTTTTATTAACTCCTTAAAACTAGGAAGTGATCCATTCCTTCCTATTTAAAGTTAGCACACTTCTTGCCTAAAAGTAATAGAGAAGCTACCATGTTGCAAGAAAATTCCCTTATGATTTTTTCCATGCTCCCATTAAACCCATGCTGTAGCTAGGACTGAGTCTCAATATAACCTACCTGAAATTGTTCTGGGTCTTTAAAAAAAAAGGAATTATTTCCCAATGGATTTGCAGGTCCCAGCAAGAATGAACAAGCAAATTACAGGAGAATGTATATGTGATTAGATTTTGAGAATGCTTAATAAGACAAAATATAAAATTGGATGAGGCTAGGTTTATTTTGTTAGAGTACCTCCATGGAATGTAGGATCCTGCTAAGATAGTACAAACACACTAACATGCACCTGGAACTGCAAAAAACAAAGCGATAATCTCCACTATGGGAGGAAGATATGTTATAATTCCTATGGTAGGCAGAGAAAGAAGGTGTTAAATGGTAGAGAAATGTAAGGATATTAAGTAGATAGTTTATATAAAGCTGAAATCAGAAGGGCCCTTTCCATTGGAAGGACTTATTTTTTCCCATGCTCTATATCTCCATGTTTTTCCCATTCCATGGAAGAACCTGAAATATATATATCATTTTCTAAAACTATAAAACACATGTTAATGTAAGGACACCACAATCACTAAGATGAGAGTTAGCTTACTGTAGTTCCACTCTTGATAGGAAGTGATGTCATCTTGGAACTGGGAGGAGCAGTAGTGCTTGGGTTAAAGGACCTTTCCACGTCTCCCAAATAAAAGGTATTCTAGTTTCAACACCTCATTGTCATAAACTAGAATGATTGGTAAGTTCAGAAGAAGCTTGGTCAACAGAAATTTGCAGCTGGTTAAAAGAACACAAAGTACCTGGAGGAGAGATTGATGAATTTGTGACAGTTCTATGTCTGAATTTAGACAAAGAAAGTTAATTAGAGGTTATTAGTCAAGAAACTTGGGGAAGCTGGCTCAATATAAAATAAAAATAACAATTACTTTCCCAGTTTTTAGACTTGAACCAGTTGTAAGACACTAAAATCATTGATGGGCAATCAATGTGGGACCCCAGGAGGAAACACTCTACAACATGAAAAGGAGTCATCTATAATCATATAGATGATGATTATCACTAAAATAACTTCACTAAATGTCTATGGTCATTTGTTTGGGGAACTATACACTAGTGAAAGTGGGATATCACTACATTTCAAGGACTACTAAACATAATGTGCCTTCTAGGTCCGAAGTGGTCATTTCCTTAGATACAAAAGGAATTATTTGGACTATACACACTTTGTAGTTTGGACAACTTCTACACTGCTTTCTTGAACTTTGGGCTAAAGGCTGTTGTAGTTGGAAAAGCCAAGTGGAAACCTCTGAAATTGCACCCATTCTTCTGTAAACATAAAAAATATTGCATCCCAGGGCATATTAGTGCTACCCTTATGATATGAGGTATGCTTGAGCAATGTTTTCCCTTTTATCACCATTTAATTAACTTTTATAGGCCCCAACGAAAGCAAAATGAATTTTGGAGATAATGGTGAAGTATTGTGAATTTGGTCAAACATTATCCACCATTGCAACTGATCACCAGATGCAGCATCTTTACTAGAACAGGTTGACATAAGTTTGGGTAGATGGATATAGCCCCAGAGTTGACAATTTTTTTTTTAATTTTATTAAAAGGGGGTCAGAATAGTTTACTTCTTATACTAAATTACAGACTTTTATTTTTTCTAGGACCATAATAATACTCCTATCTTTTGTCATAGCTCAAGGGGATCCAGATTCATTGAACATTTCACTGAAAATCACATTCTTGCACTATACTAGCAACATTATGCTATACTATTCATATCGCATGAATAAAAGGTGGCTAGCATGTGGGAGGCCTTACTAGGATGTGTGATTTACAGGAGGTAGGGGGGAAGCTAATAAATCTTATAAAGTTCTAAGGGCCATCAGTAAAATGTTTTAAGACCAGATTATTATGGAGCATCACTTAAAAAATCAGAGGAAATGTACTGCAATTTGTACTTCCCACCAGGAAGGAAGCAAAATGATTTTTGGCCTCTTCCATTAGGGAGGTATTATATTAACTTCCAGGAAACTCTGTCCTGAACCATATACCACATAGCACAAAAAGCTACAATAGTTTAGCAGTATTTAAGGCAGAAAGTTGCAGCAGGCTCAAGTTTTAGTGCAAGGACTCCTGTACTTGAGTATACTCTCTAATTGATATTAAACATCAATGGTGGGAAAAGATAATGTGTATAACCCTGGTATTCTAAAGGAAGGCCATACTATTTTTAGTGGAGAATTGTAATTATTTGAAAAAATAGTCCTGGGATGCTGCTGAGTCATGGTAAAGATTCAGATACTACTCTGGGAACCCCAGTGGCCACGTGGTCCTGCCTGAATCATAAGCTAAGTTCTGCTGAATGTGCCAAGTCATAGGTTGGCTGAGACCAGCAATAATGCATTGTAAGGTAGAAATGGAATATTAAGAGTGGAATATAAATAGGACAACAGGGTACAAGCAAGTTGCATTGGCATGAATTCTAGACAACCATATTAACTACCAATGTTGAACCAATTAGTCCCTTTTAACTCACACATGTGGCCACTGTAGGTATACCTTAAACCCAGCTGAAAAAGGAGGAAGAGCCTGAGCTTAGTGAAAGAATATCTTGACTCATATGTGGTATAAACAAAAAAAAAAAATTCATGGCAGCTGCATATAGTTATATTCAACTGTCACCTTAAAAGGCAATACTTAGGAGGGTGAGATTTTCCCAATGGGCAGAGTTTCTGGAGTTGAAAGAGATGTATTCACGGCCTACAATATACACAGAATCATGTGTTGTGTCAAATGAACAAACAAATCAGGGATGTCCATGAATATAAGTGTGAATATGTAGTGTGAAGGTTTTTGTATCACAAGTTAATGCCCAACCACAAGCATTTATAATAAAAGAGACAGTATACAGCAGGTAGGAAAGACTAGTCAGTCCAGCAATGTCATCCAGTCTCTGTCATGGATTACTCTTGTGCTGCTTTATGGATGACTGAGTGGAGTGTGGAAGCAAGGATGAAAACTGTACTTGGGCTCCATAGCACAGGCACCCTCTTACCAGGGCAGATTTAGCTACTACTACTTCCAAATGTTCAAACTGCTAGCAACAAAAACAACAGTAACACCATATTAAGCCACCATTTCTCATGGAGAATATAAGTAGATTATTTATTGAACCTCATCTATTGTAAAAGGGAGCAGCAATTCATACTGCAGGAGAAGACACGGACTTTGTGATTTTGGGGAAGGGGGTGGTTCTGAGTTAGTCCTACTATCTGAGAACTTACACACTATTTGAACAATTAACATATAGCCTTCACAGCATACTGTTAGTTTAAGAGATCCGCTTTCAAAAAGGAGGTATAAAAATAGGTCCATGACCATGAAAACTAATGTGAAGTCCAATGTCATTAAGAAATTGCTAACCTGATGTTTAACTAACCTGCTGTATTTGAGGGAATGTTCTGTTAAAGTCACTGCTGAAATGCTGACTTAGAGGCAAGGTACACCTTTAAATCAATAATAAACCATGGCTTTGAGTTGAATGTGGATCTTCCTGTGACCCATGACAAAACATTATCCATTTGTAAAGAAGGGTTCAAATCTGAAGACCCTGGAGTTGTGAGGCTAAAAGCACTATTGTTGAAAAGGCAATAGAACCTGATCATGAAGAGGAGGTACGCCTGCTGTCATACAATAAGGTAAAGAGCATATATTTTGCTGCTAGCACCTGGACATTCATGGTACTCCCTTGGCCCATGAACAAGGACCACATCTATACCCTGACAAGAACATGGAGACAGGATTTCAGCTACAAGATGAAAATCTACATCATGGTAACAGATAATTCCTGAGAGGTTAAATATGCTAAGTAAAATGGAAGGATCTCTAGGAAAATATGGAGAAGGAAAACGGTGCAAATTAGCTGTTATACCAAGAGCATGTGGAGTGGTGAAGGCTGTGTAATTTCCCACTAAAATGTCTCTCAATTTCCCACACATAGAAAAGTCCACTGGCTGCTCCCAGAAAATATTCAGAGAAGTGAATCTGTGAAGTAGAAGATGGGATTGTGACGGATGCTGCAATTTGCTGCCAAGATACCCATCAGAAATGATGAATTTATTCCAAAATTGCTGAGGGTGCTGCTGTAAGAAAACTTTCAACTGCTTGGGCCTCTGAGAGGACGGTCTTAATTAAAGAGAGCCGCCTTATCCAACACCATTCACCCTTCTGGGAGAGACCCAAATTCATTTTACCTTTCCTATAGCCATTCCAACTTCAGAAAACTCTAATGGCCTTTCCTAGCATCAGATATTGTTACTGGTAGCTAGTATGTCTGGAGTGCTGGGGAGTTTCCCCCACTTGGCCCCACTGGCCAAGATGGTGGCACAGGGAGGTTCTTATGCTGAACACACAGAAAGCTAGAAATATCAATAGATAGGGCCTGAGTACAAAACTCTAGCAAGAAAATTGGATAGAGAGAAAAG
Organism: Phyllostomus discolor; assembly: GCF_004126475.2. Lineage (NCBI taxonomy): Eukaryota > Metazoa > Chordata > Mammalia > Chiroptera > Phyllostomidae > Phyllostomus > Phyllostomus discolor. Next base: position 39,124,022 of record NC_040903.2, read on the forward strand.
CCCTCCTACCCCACCTTAAGTGCCAGATTGGGAATAGAAAAGTCAGACACATACACCAAAGAAGTCAAAGTGGCGCATGGGGAGATGTTAGACCAAAGAGGCCTATCAGTTTAGCCTGGGGAAGAGTGGGATTGGTGGAGGTGGACCCACCCCACACTGCATGAAAATTTGGAAAGTCGATTGGTCATATTGAGAAAGCACCTGTCTCTTCCCATTCCCAAGCCAATATATACCCAGGGGGGAAAACACACGGATTATATCTCAGTCATACTTGTGACCTGAACATGCATGGTGCACTCTCTATGGGCCACATGGCCTTAGCAGCTATGTGGCCCATGGCTTCTAGTGAGTTGTCTTTCTGTCTCCCTTGTCCACCTGGAGATGAACTTACTGGTATATTCAGGTTCTTTTCTAGTAACAGGAACTCAAGAGTTAGAAAATTTTAGTTTAGGATAAATAGTTATAAGGCTAATAAATAATGCATATGTTAAAGCTTTTTGTACCAGAAACTACACATAAGGCCCATCCTGGCTCCTAGGAGAGACAGCCAACCTCCTGGAGCACTGCTGAAGACCACTGGCTGGAGACAAGTGGAGGCATCTGGGCCATTGTGTTCCAGGAAGAGACAGACAACCACCCACCCTTGGGAAGAGCTAACAGCCCAGGGTGACAATGCTGCAGTTTTTTTAATGTAATTTTCCCTGAATTTCAAAACCCCTCACCACACTGTTCTCTGTTATACAAGTGTTGGCTTGGAAGGAAATGTAAGACAGTCCATTAGGGTATGAACCCACTGTCTTCTCAGGTTGTCAGCCATCTGACTAAAGCACTCATAAAGATTCAATGCCAGTCTCTGCCTATTGGGTTTGGTATGTGACAGGCAGCCTGAACACCAGTGTCTTTTCCGGGTTTCACTAGGTGTATGAGAACTTGCAGCCCTAGCAGCCACATGGACCATGGTCATGCAGGCTCCTCACTGAAGCTCCAGGAGGGAGTCTGAAATGAAGAGCAGCCAGAAACAAGCTAAGCTACCTGGATGGGGACTATGATGGCTTTGCAGCTGCCTGTGGACTCCAAAGAACTGTACTTCAAACTGTAGCAGTAACTCTGCACACTGGCTTTTATTTTGGTTTGCGGGTAGATGGGCTTTGAGATGGGAGTTCACTGTTTTCCCAGATCACACAGCACCTGAAAAAAATCTCTTTTTTTTTTTGCACAAGCATCTCACAAGTTTGACTTCCGTGGCAATAAGAAGTTGAAAACCCAATTATTTGTTTGGTTACAATGTCTCTACAAAGTGACTAAAGCCCCATTTGAAACAGCATCACAACAACATCTACCACTAGAAAAAAGATGTATTTTTCATACTTTTTAAAATGCTTTTTAAATCTTATCCTCCATCAATTTGTGTGTCCTAAAAACACATTTTGACACCTTGTTTAATTAAACATGCAATATGAAATGGTTCCTCTACCATAATTTATGCCTAAAGCAAATCTGAGACAGATGTTACTACAAACTTCAATTAATATGGAAGTGGGAAAATAACAATCCAACAGCAGCAGAGACTAATGTGGAGCTGACAAAGTACTAATACTTGTATAAGGACTTTATGTAAGGGAAAATAATGTATTGAATGTGTAGATATCTAGAATTCATCAGCAGAAGGTGAGGGTCTATTTTTAGAAAATATCTGAGACCTGATTCATGAAAACACTGGGTATGGAAATTCAAATGCATTGATCTGAAATAGTGAGGACAGATGCTTTGCTTAGAAGGCACTGCTTTGAGGGGAGGAAACTGTAGTCTAGGAATGCAGCTCAGAAGGGGAAGGCATTGTCTGGAGGCTTGCAGGGTAAGGAAGAAAGGACACGATTCTAGGAATTAAGGAATTTTAAAAAACAAAATAATATGTAGAGAATCAAAAGATACAATGAAACCTCCATTCCTTCCAGAGCACACCTTATTCTTTAGACACTTCAATCATCCTGTCTATAAAAACAATTGCTGTTTCTTCTCAAGGACAATCTATGGACTTAAAAATGAACATAACTTAATCAGTATTATTTAAAGCTCCTATGTGAATAAAATAGAATATGAGAAATTCCTTTTCTTCCTCTTAAAAAGTTACCTCACAAAGAGAACATAGATAAAATTTTTAACAGAATACTCATAACCAGAAGCATTTGCAGATACCAAAGAATATAACCACTAAGAAATCCCAAAACTAAAAATTCATATGGACAAAAGAACAAAAGAAAAAAGGACTGGATGCAAAAAAAATGTAGAAAAAGAAGAAAGCTTTCTCAGTAATGTTGAATATATTTAATTTTTTCAAAGGATTTGGAATGTTCAATAGAATATGGACTATTAAGTAAATGAACAAAATCAACCAAAAATAACAATAAACTGAAGCTAAAAATAGAAAGTGATAAATCCATAAGATAATGAGGAAAATATAACATACATTTAACACTATACCTCCACAGTCCACAATGTAATGAAATGAATTTTAAATCTATGATATAAGAAAACCTTCTAGAATTATATTTCTAAAAATCCATAAAACAATCTACTAGATAATTACAGCATGTCCCTGGAAAAATTGTGGTGGAATTATCAATTCTAATACACACCTTACACAATTAATAAACTTTAGTAGTAAAGAAAAAGTCTTCTGGATTCTTCAGGAAAAAAAAAGTCAATTTAGAAAGCAGGGAAGATTAGATTGGCATCTGATTTCTCAAGAGCAACATGGATAATGTATATGGTAAACACACATATGCAAAGTATTTTCTCATGAATAATTTCAAAGTCATGTTTGATTTTTAAAACATAATGACTTACATTTTTCTATTTAAATAATGATGCCATATTCCAGGTAGATGGAGAAATTTGAGCAAGGTCATATTGTTAGAGGGTCACAGTCAGGACTAAAATGTGTGATATTTATAAATTTGTCAATGTTAGCAATTTTATGAGATTTTACTGTGTTTTGCTCCAACATAAAAAAAAAACAGACCATTAGTTTTTCATGTGAGTTTCATCATACATATCCAAAGAGAATTCAGTAGATCTATTAATTTGAATCAGATAAAAATGACATTCAATCTCATAAAATGTAGGTTTCACTTTTATACAAATGCAAACAAGCCACAATAGCATTTTATACAAATGCAAACAATAAACCAAATTTGATTTATCTGTAAAATTTTTTCCGCAATGAAAGTAGAAATAATTTCAAATCATATGATAGTTGCTTTAAATATTCTTGCACATAATAATATAACTTATATTATTGATACTCAACAAAATTAAGCACTTGAGTGTTGTTTAATGCAATATGAACCATGTTATTATATTATAATACCTTTTATGTATTTGCAAATATTCTAATATAATAAAATTTATTTGCAATTCTAGGTATTTCATTATAAATTTTTCCTGGAAAGTGGGTCATATGCTTTATCAGCCCACCAGAAATGTTTATAGCAAGAAAATGTTAAGAAATTCAGATAAACATTAAAACATACTTGTAGAGACAAATGCATCTTTATATTTTTAGTTGGTTTGAACACAACAAGAAGAACAGGTTTTACCACTGCTATTTGAAATGTACAATTAATTTATGTATAGTGTAAACAAGGATTTTGTGAATCCCTGTGTGTAATTGAACCTGAATGGGAAGATTGATTTACCCAAAATATCCTTAAATAATATACACTAATTTTGTTCAAATATCTTTAACTACCAAATCCCACATGTTCTTCTAAGCAGTGTTTGTATCAATCATTGTGCAAATTAGATCAAGATTGGGCACTAACCTACGGAATCAGATATTCATCAATGGATTTCATACTGCCTCACTTTTTAATCATGTGGGTTTTTTTTTTCACATTTTAAAGTGAGATTTTGTTCAGGGTATGTGCAGGGGGAGAGCATGGGTGTGTGCACTCACCCATTTCTTTAGAGAAACCACTACTTTTTATTATCATTTTTCTATTACAGCTACCCAAATTTTACCTTTGTTCTCTTCTGTCAGCCCACCCCCCAATCCCACAGTCAATCCCCCACACCATTGTCTTTGTCCATGGGTCATTGGTACCTGTTCAAAGCCTATATTTAGTTCGAATATTTGGAAAACTTAGGCATTGAAAGTATTGGAGCATATTATAAATGGTTCCAACTATTGCTACTTATCACTCAAAACTTATTTCCTTAATTAAGTATAGTTTTTATACAATCTAATATTCGTTATATTCATTTCATGTGTACAATATAGTGATTCAAAATTTTTATACCAAGATCTATACAGAAAAAGTCCAGCTACTATTAATATAATGAGAATGGTTTGTGCGGTATCAATGTAACCTGGCAACCAAGGAGAGCAGACTGGAATGTGCATGTGTGAACAATGATGACTTCACCATACTAGTCAGTGGGGGCAGTAGATGCTGTTGAGTGAGCATGTGTACTGTGTGGCGGTCACATTCAGAATGACTGAGAGAATAAAATAATGAACCTGCATCATATGTTGTGTTAAGCTTGAACATTCCTTCTCAGAAACTTTTCAGATTATGCAATGAGGGCAACATAAATAAAAACATGGCACAAACACTTCAAAGATGATTAAAAATTTGTTGAAAGTGATCCATGTTCAGGAAGGCCTGCAACAAGTAGAACACCTGATAATGTTGAATGTGTGGGGACTGCCAATCAATGAAGATCAGTGACTCACAGTGTTAGAACTAGAAGCTGATCTGGGGATTCCAAAAATTAATGTGTCCAAGATTTTGATGCAGAAGCTTGAGCTGAAACATGTTGTGGCAAAATTCATTCCGCAATTCAGGAAAATACAATGGGGCAGCTGATAGCGATTCCAACAAAGGATTTTGCAGTGTTTCTGAACAGTGGAAGAGACACTGGGAGAACTGTGTTAGGTCACAAGTGCCTACTTTGAAGGGGACTGAGGTGTCAGTGTACAATATTCCCTGTGTTTTGTATCTTCTTCAGTAAGTGTCTCTATTTTTCATATTGCATGGCTGGATACTTTCAGAAGAGGCCTGGTACCTTACAATGTGATCACCTTACTCATTTTAATAATTAACTGTTATGTAAACTTATCCCAACATTACTGAATATATTCCTCTTTTCTCTCATACCCTACCCCTTCCTTCTTGTTACCATCCCTTGGTTGCTATTTCTGTGAGTCTGTTTTTGTTATGTTTAGTTGTATTTTAGATTCCACATAAAAGTAAAACTATATATAATTTTGTATTTTTATTTAAGATTTTTAAAAATAATTATTATCATAATTCACCCTAGAGTAGATTAAAATAAAAAGGACTTACCTGTATGATTGGGATGAGCCAATACTACATTGATGAAATGATTTCCAGCTTCACAAATCTGCAAAGCATTTTAATTTTTAGTGTGATATGCCTGTGCCTGCTAAAAAAATGTTTCTGGTAGATATATTACTATCAATGTAATATACTAATCCCAAAGATTCAATAGATATGTTATTGCTCTAATTAAAGGAGAGAAAATGTTGCAGTCTAACAATAAGAGAAGTTGTTTGTGGGCTTATACAGAACCAAAATAATGTCACATTGACTTAGAAATCCTAAAGATATTATTTACCCTGTTTGATAACCAGGCTCAAATCAGTTGATGAATCAAGCCATGCTGATTATCTGTTTTGTATTTTTATGGGGGGATATTTTTATGTCATGAAAAGACAAGTCATGATGCTGATCATAAACTTGATACAATTGTGCATATTCTACACTTATTAACACAGTAAGAACCTTTCTTCTCCAAATTACCACAGTAAGGTTGGTAATTTGGTTCTCAGCTGGTTTCAGCTCAGCTTACACAACTCTTCATAAGCAGCACTGTCCTGCACAGACACTGGCTGTGTGTCTGTTTTCAGTCCCTTTGCTCAGGCACATCTTCTAGTCGTCCTTGTTAGTAGGCGATTATGACCCTCAGGCCTCACCAAGGTCTCCCAGGACTAATGTTCCAAAACACAAACATACATCCTTGGAAGGTAAGACTCTTTTCTTTGGCTGTCATGTACATCTTATCCTATTTAACACAAAGTATATACTCAACATATAAATACTGTGTTTTTTAATTGTTGTTCAAGTAAAGTTTTCTGCCTTTTACTCCCATCCCAGCCCAACCCCCAGCCCTCCCCGCCTCCCTCCCATTCCCACCCCCCTTGTTTTTGTCCATGTGTCCTTCATACTTGTTCCTTAACCCTTCCCCTTTCCCCCTGAAATTCCCTCCCCTCTCCCTTTTGGTCACTGTCAGTCTGCTCTCTATTTCAGTGTCTTTGGTTATATTTTGCTTGTCCATTTGTTCTGTTGATCCTGTTAAAGATGAGATCATATGGTATTTGTCTTTCACTGCCTGGCTTATTTCACTGAGCATAATGCTTTCCAGTTCCATCCATGCTGTCGCAAAAGATAGGAGCTCCTTCTTTCTTTCTGCTGCATAAAATTCCATTGTGTAAATGTACCACAGTTTTTTGATCCATTCATTTACTGATGGGCACTAGGTTGCTCCCAACACTTGGCTATTGTAAACTCTGCTGCTATGAGCATTGGGGTGCATAGGTTCATTTGGATTGGTGTTTCAGGGTTCTTAGGATATAATCCTAGCAGTGAAATTTCTGGGTCAAAAGGCAGATCCATTTTTAGTTTTCTGAGAAAATTCCATACTGCTTTCCATAGTGGTTGTACCAGTCTGCAATCCCACCAACAGTGCACTAGAATTCCCTTTTCTCTACAACCTCTCTAACACTTGTTGTTTGTTGCTTTGTTTATGATGGCCATTCTGACTGGTGTGAAGTGGTATCTCACTGTAGTTTTAATTTGCATCTCCCTGATGGCTAGTGATACTGAGCATCTTTTCATGTGTCTCTGGATTCTCTGTATGTTCTTCTTGGAGAAGTGTCTGTTCAAGTCCTTTGCCCATTTTTTAATTGGGTTGCTTGTCTTCTTAGAGTGGAGTTGTGTGATTTCTTTATATATTTTGGAGATTAAACCCTTGTCTGAGGTATCATTGGCAAATATGTTTTCCCATACAGTTGGTTCTTTTTTTATTTTAATACTCTTTTCTTTAGCTGTGCAAAAGCTTTTTATTTTGATGAGGTCCCACTTGTTTATTCTTTCCTTTCCTTTATGTCCCTTGCTCTAGGGATATCAGTGAAATACTGTGTTTTTAAAAATGGGTTGTGTTATCCAAAATTTTTATTGTGCAGAGTCATTCAGTTTTCACTATATTCTTTTTAATTCAGTTCTTTTAATGTTATTAATATTTTAGCATATAACTGATTTTGTTCCTTTTTTGTTTCAGCATTTTGGTATGCATTTATCCACATATAACATTATTCCTATAACTGTACGAGATACTCCTACATTCTCCTTATTAAAATGCAAAGCTCAATTTTGAATTTTTAGACAATGATATTATAGTTGAAATTATTTATGTGTTAGTGCAGTTAAGACCATGGACTTTGGTTGGATGGATGTGTTGGTATGTAGCATCTTTCACTTACACTTTAAGTGATTTAGATATTTGAAATTTCATTTCTTCATCTAAATGCTAATATAAATGTTTGTCTTATAGGTATTAAATGATGACTAAATAAAATCAAATACTCTCATAAACTGTTCAATAAATCTTTTATGATAATTTTAGTTACCAATATCATCAATAGAAATTTCTTCAGGAAATGAGTCTACATTCGTCTCACTTCTCTAAATTTCTGTCTCACACATTGTCAACACTACAAACACTTAATTGCCAAATTAATTATTGTGTATTTGTTTCTCATATCTGTTGCTCATCTATCAGTCCAGACACCCTATCATACTTATTTTCATCACTCACAGAACCAGTCAGAAAATATGATATGTGGTTAAAAATATTTATCAATAAGAAATTAACATATCAGCCCTGGATGGTATAGCTCAGTGGATTGAGCGTGGGCTGCGAACCAAAGCATCACAAGTTCGATTCCTAGTCGGGGTACATGCCTGGGTTGCAGGCCACAGACCTCAGCAACCACACATTGATGTTTCTCTCTCTCTCTCTTTCTCTCTCCCTTTCCTCTCTAAAAATAAATAAATAAAATCTTTTAAAAAATCTTAAAAAAGAAATTAACATGTCAAATATTTCAGAACAAATTACATATTACAAAATGTTTATCTTCTGGTAAAACACATTTGCTTTATTATTATCAATGTTATATATTCATTCAACCATCCAAGTATTTTCTTCTTTCTACTTATCACAACAGAACTAATAAAACATGAATCTTCTACTTAAAGTATGAGCCTTGAATAATATAGCATTTTTGTTTCAGTTAGCCCAGCAGTGTAACCTTATACTAATTTCATAATTTACATTAGGTGCTGTTTCCCCAGGCCAATCAGTAGTTATAGTGATAAAATCCTTTATATACATATATATCTTTTCTTGGTATGGGGAGGAAAAAACACCAACTGTAGTTATATGCTTAGAGATATTTAATTTATCAGCAGCTTAACTCCCTCATTGATTTTTTAAGAGCAATTGTGACTATTTGTAATTTTCACCTTAAGAATTACCTTTAAAATTCTGGGGAATAAGTAAGTTCAACACAGTCTGCAATAATAATTTACTTAGACTAGAGGTGGTTGATATAATTTCCTTTTGGTGTAGAGCTCAGTAAGATTAGAAAATTCAGTTACTGCTACAAACTCAGCATATGGTTCTAACTCTGATTAAAATTCCAGGGGCACATTAATTGTGAAACAGTATTTCTTGAAATGATTTACACATTTCTCCTGAGTTCATTCTTTTTAAAATTAGATGTATTCACTTGGCATATTATATGTTACAAAACAATTTAATAAATAAAGTTTGGGGGCATTTCCTATCATAAAATTTGATTTTACATTATTTAAATTTTAAATTATTTTAAGTAACATATATGGGTGCTATCTACTATAAATGTATAACCCCTGTGTAACAAAAATGGTGGATTGTAGCTATTAAGTATACAAAAATGTAAGAAAAATACTAAGGAAGCATGTCTACATTTATTATGACAAATAATATTAAAATATTATATATAAGAGCCATTTTCGGCATTATAGTAGTAGAACAAATTAATTTGAATTTAATTTGTCTTGCTCATATACAAATAAGCAATTTCTGACTATTTCATTTTTTCCAAAAATATAATGTAGTAAAAAAGAGTTTATATTTTATAAATATATCAAGGTCAAAAAAGCAGCTTGGGGACATTGTCAGAAGTGCCTTAGCTGTAAAGAACAAGATGGTTTAGACTTTAAAGTCACTGTCTGGCTCACAGCCCTGCTGAACTGTGCACTGAATGGAGGCAAGTTTATGGTGTTTGGGGCTGTTTTAACCACAATTGAAAAATAATGAAGCTGCTAAGGATGTGTTTTTAATGATAATAAACTTTAATATAATAATTAATGAAAATTTAAATAGTCTCTATGTTTGGATGCATATGAGGGCTTAAGGAAAATAAAATAATATTCATTTGTGCTTATTTTACTTAATCTTTATTGAGTAATTTGACTACTTGTCACTTCACACTAGTATTTGTTTGAACGAATACAGGGTGTTAAGGATTCAGCAGTCCGTTCTGTATTCTTCAAAAGAATCATTATATGGATAAATATGAAATTGTCAGCTAACATAATTGAAAAAATCACAATGTTTGCACATGAATATCACCTTTTTCTTAAATGGTTTCATTTAGAAAGTAAACAAAAATACTTTTATTTTTTTCACTCCCCCCCCCCCCGTCTCTGACATTTCAGTTTCATTTTTAATCAGTACTACTAAGTATTTAACAAAATACAGTGTGGGGTGTCAATTTAATAGTCCACAAAAGATGTGATTAAAATATTAGAAGTGATGTATCACCTCTCACATTATGCTCTACACTTTTCTTCTGAAAATATCCACCATTGAATCTCAATGTCCCGAGACTGGAAATATGATTGGATCAGAATATATGGAATTTCATCATGAAAGAGGCTTTTTGTTTACTACCTGGTCAGTTGCATGCTGTTTTGGGGGCAGAAAGAGCAAATGCCAATGATCAAATCTGATCAAAACAAGGGAGCAGAGGGAAGATTACTGCAGAGATCCACTTTTATATAATTTATATATTAGTCTTCCTCTCAAAATTCATCAAGTTAAACCCTCTCTACTTTAAATAAGTGAAACTGATGTTTTCATAGAGCAAAATCCAAACAGCCTAATACAGAACCTGTAGACATCAAGTAGTGGCTCTGTCATTCTGTCTTAGTAAAATCATTTCAGTTTTCAGAGCAAAATCTAACAACCTTTATGATCTTATAATATACAGAGGTGGGTAAAAGTAGGTTTACAGTTGTATGTGACACAGTTTGTTCTAGTATTATTATTTATTATTTATGGTAATATATATTATTATTAACCTACTTTTGCTCACTTCTGTATTTACAGAAATGAAAATAATCTGCTTTAATTCTGTATATACTTGTTCCCATTACAGTTTTATATGTATTACTATTGGTATTATCATTAGTTATCGGCAAAGCTAATATCTTATTTTATCATTTGAGCAATGTGATAGTCTTTTTATTAATGTATTTAAAATATAGAATCAGTAAGGAAGTGTGGTGTGGGATGGGTGGAGGGGAGCAAGGGAGGAAAATTGGGAAAACAGTAATAGCATAAAATAAAATATTTAACAGTAATAAAAAAACAAAATGTTGAATCTGCTGAACTGTTTCTAACTCTCATAAGCTGGTTTGTTTTGAATTCAGTTATTTTTTATTTTCTCTATTTATAACAATTTTAATGATAATTATAAGTTGTTTTATTTATTTTACCTGAATCAAGTTTTTAATAATAATGAAAATAGTGGCTAAATATATGATTACACAGGGTTTCACCTATAAAATATGTCAACTTCTGATCTTTGGAAGTTGGTTTCTATTTCAAAGGGTAAGTTATATTCCCATAGACTGAAACTATTTAATAATATAGGGCAATATTATACTATCTTAGCATTCATAAGTCTTAAAACTTATAATAATTTATATAACTATGTTAATAAAATTACAGAGCTTTATTCTAATTCCTCATTTCTACCAATTTATATACATTTATATATCTACCCATTTATATACAATTATACTAAAATAAAAAAATAATATGCATTATGTTCAGAAGAAATGTCTTCAAATGTTACCTAAGGTTTAACAGAAAATATACATACTAACCAATACATTATTTTCATTAAGACTTTATTTTTTATATTAGTTTAAAGCTTATAGTAAAATTAGGGGAAGGTACAGAGATTCTCAATGTGCCCCCTGCTACCACACACACATAGCCTCTCATTATCAACATTGCCCACAAGAGTGACACATGTGTTCTAATTGATGTACCTACATGGACACACCACTGTCATCCAAAGTCTATAATATGCATTATGGTTCACACTTGGTGTTGTGATTCCAAGGGTTTGGATAGATGCATGATGAGTATCCACCATTATGATTGTACAGTAATTTCAGTGCTCTAAAAATCCGCTTTGCTCCTTTCATCCCTAATCCCTAGTCCCCTCTCCCTTGGCAATCACTGATCATTTTTCTGAGTTTTCCATAATGTGATTTACTTGGATTCATACAGTATGTAGCATTTTTCACAATGGCATGTTTTGCTTATTAATACATTTTAGGTTTTTCCATGTCTTTTTACTTTTATTTTTAAATTACAGTGTATACTCAATATTTGTATTAGTTTCAGGTGTGCAGCACAGTGCTTAGACAATCATATACTTTAATCCCCTCAGTATTTCCAGTACCCACCTGGCACCATACATAGTTGTTACAAGATTATTGACTGTCTTCCCTATGCTGCACTTTTCATCCTCATCTTGTTAAGGCTCGATAGCTCATTATTCTTTAACACTAAATATTATCTAATTGTCCGACATACTACAACTTATTTATTCTTCTACCTACTGAGGATACCCTAGCTATTTTCAAGGTTTGGCAATTGCATGAATAAAGTTTCTGTAAATATCCTTATGCAGGATTTTGTATAGACATGTTTTTTACTAATTTGACTAAATATCAAGGAACATGATTACTGAATCATACGGTAAGAATATGTTTAGTTTTGCAAAAAACTATACCACTTCTTCCATTTACTGGTTGTACCATCTTGGTTGCAATTGCACTAGCAATGAGTGAGAGTTCTTAATCCTCCACATTTTCTCTAGCATTTGGTGTCAATGCTCTGGATTTTGCCATTCTAATAGATATATGGTGGTATCTCATTGTTTTAGTTTGCATTAATCTGATGGCAGAAAATGCAGAACATATTTTGATACGTTATTTTTTCCTATGTGTATCTGTATGATAAAGTCTTGGCTCATTTTTTAATTCAGTTGTTTGTCATTTTATTGTTGAGTTCTTTATATATTTTGTATAACAGTTCTTTATCAATTGTGTCTTCTGCAATTCATTTGTCCTGTCTATGCTAGTTTTGTCCTTCTCTTGACCTTATCTTCTACACTGCAACTATTAATTTTGTATAGTTGTTCAGATATATTTTATTGTATTTTTAATTAAAATTTATCTCTCTTGTACCCACCTCCACTCCCCCTCCCCCCACAATCACCACACTGTTTTTCCTGTCCATGAGTCCTTTTCTTGTTTACATCATCTTTCCACCCAACCCCACCCCAAGAACTGTCAGCCTCTATCTACTATGAGTCTGTCTCTCTTTTGATTGTTAATGAAGTAGCTAATCAGTATTTTTTTCATGGACTGTGTCTTTGATTTTGCATATAAAAAGCCACTGTCATACCTACATCTAGGTTTTCACCTATGTTACCTTCTAAGACAGAGGTCCCCAACTGCTGAACGGGCACGGACAGGTACCCGGTCAGCGTCCTATTAGGAACTGTGTGGAGAGATTAGCTCTCCTGAGCTCTGCCTCCTGCCCCTTCCCCCTCAGCTCCCCCGACTCATCGGTGGTAAAACCGTGACAGAAAGGTTGGAGACCATTGTTCTAAGAGCTTTATAGTTCTACATTTTACATTTAGCTCTGAGATCTATTTTGTCACTTTTCGTGAAGGGTGTAAGGTCTGTGTCTAGATTCTTCTTTTAAATGTGCATGTAGGTTGTTCCAGCACCATTTATTATGACTTTCTGTGCTCCATTTTATTTACTTTGCTTTAAACAATATATTTTACTTCTGAAAATGAATAATTGTAGGATTTCAGGTAAAAATTCAAATATTGTATTTATATCATTGCATAAAGTGAAAACCAAATGTTATTTTATTAGTTTATTTGTTGCATGAAACTAATACTTTCTTGTATAAACTTTGTCCTAGGGGATAATATTTCTGCTCTATAAACTCTAAGTTTATGGAATCTATTTAATGTTTAAGGTTTTTATTTTTATTTTATTTCTTTCTACCTCATTACCACAATTCTGGTATCACCTGAATTTTATTCATTTTTTATTTTTTTTAAACAAGTTCATCATCTTTTTTTTAAGATTTTATTTATTTATTTTTTAGAGAGGGGAGGAAGGGAGAAAGAGAGAGAGAGAGAGAAACATCAATGTGCGGTTGCTGGGGGCTGTGGCCTGCAACCCAGGCATGTGCCCTGACTGGGAATTGAACCTGCGACACTTTGGTTCACAGCCCGCACTCAATCCACTGAGCTATACCAGCCAGGGCCTGAATTTTATTTTTAATCTATAGAGCTTTCATGAACTATTGTATAACACAAGAATGTTCATATATGGTATAATAATATAGTATAAGAATCATACCACATAATTTTTTTTAAAAATTAAAAGTGATACTTTATGTATACTAACTCTATAGTTAATTATTGCTGACATATTTGTGATAATAATATGTCCATAAATTATTTTTACATTGGTTTTGACATCTATTCTAACAACAATCATTTCTATGGGTATAGTAGCTGCTGATTTTAATTGAGATAATGAGCATATTTTAGGAGTAACTCAGTTTAGCTGAAAAAAAAATAATATAACCAATTACAATAAAATAATGCAATATATTATTATTTTATAATTATATAACTAATGCAATAAAATAAAAATATATGCATTAGTTATATATTGTTATTTTTTAAAATCTGCTTTATAAATACATTATATAAGAAACAGTGATTCCAATTTAATTTGGGTATAAAACATAATTCCTTTGTATTTATTATTTGTATAGCTCCCTCAGCAAATTTGAGAGGAAACTAAAAAGGCAGTAATGAGAAAGTAAATGTAACTTTCTATTGATGTTTATCTGTTATAGTCAGAGGATCAGAAAAAAGTCAAAGCAAACAAATGTTAAATAAAATGATATAATGAACTAAACTGAGAACAATTAAGTTAGATCCTTGTTTCATTCAAAAAAGCCCATGAAAACATAGTTTTAGATGAGATTCAAATAGCACCTAGAATTAGTTAACAATTATGCCAAAGTGTTTTTTTGGATGTTCATCTGTTAGATTTGTAAAACTTTTTGCTTTTAGAGTTTTATAAGTTGTAAATTTGAAGACAATAGGAAGAATTACTGAGTATAATTTTTTCAAATTTTACTATATTTTAAAAAATTATTCATCCTTCATAGATGAGTAGAACATTTTGATTAAAAGACCTAATGACTTGATTATGGGAAGTTAATTTACTTCATTTAATACCATTATGCCAATAAAATAGATATTATCTACATAACAAGTACTTAAATATAATCTGTTTTGCATTTTAATAATATCATAATTAGAGCATGACTAGCAAGTAATATAAATAATACATACCAGAAAATTGATAGCAGATACTGTGACTTGCCTGTTTCCAAAAGCTAGAAAGGAGAAAAAGATATGCAAACACTCATATTTTGAATTGCCATATTATACATCTAATTCAGGAAAGAATTTATGTGAAATGTTAAAATTAACATTATTTGAAGAGCAAAGACAGAATAAAAATTGATGTAGTATAATTATTTTAGTCACACAAATGTATGATTATAGAAGGGTCCATATAAGAGATTCTTCCCGTCAGATTTAATACAGTGTCCTGATGTTATCTTGTTCATGATGAGGACATTGAAATATACAAAAGTAATAAAAGATGAAATTATCTAACAAGCTCACCATCTATATTAACAGTTCCATTTATTTCTTCTAGCTTCACATGAGTGTGTATACATGCAACTTAGTATTAGTTCAGTTAAGAAGAAATTCTACATACATGGTGGTGTGTACCGTGGGTGATTAATGTAGTAGGCAATCCAACAAGTGAAGCCCCAATAAAAGGCACAGCCCTGCATATAACAAAATAAAAGGAGAATTCATATGTGTGTTTGTGTGTATATATATATATATATATATGCACCACACTTCAATAATTTTATATGAAAATGTTATGTTTTCTAAGTTAGATAAATTGAATGTTTATTCACCAAGTAATCAGCATTTTATCATTTTAAAAGTACTTATTTAATATCACTTAAGAAATTAAAAAAGAAAAGAAATGCATTTCTTGTTTAATCCTTATTAATATAAATGGGTATTCATATACATGATTAATGTAACCATGTATTTTGCAAAGAATGGTTTATTCTATCCAACAATAAATATGAATAAAGTAATAAAATAGTAAATTATTTATAATAATTCCTTAACAGAAAATAACATAAGAATTAATTTTGTAACCATTAACAGTAGTGCATGTTCATCTATCAGCGAGGGCAATAGACTGATTTTAGAAGTCCTAAGCTGTAATACCTTCTTGTCAAAAGATAAGTAACTCCAAATGATTTCTGAGGTTTCAAAAATTTCTAGAATTTAGTGTTTCTTTACAAGGACAGCAATGAAATGGTTACCTTGTTCAAATATTTAGAAAGTAGATACTTGCAAAAAAGGAAGATTTTAGTAAATGTATAATTGATATTTAAATGAATTTTGAATTAGAAAATAAATTAAAATAAGTTTTAATTGAATATTTGAATTGTGGCATGATAACTAATATATATTTTCACCTCAATGTTTTTGAAAATTTTCTATTTCATGATAGTTATGTACTGGTTAATAGCTATTTCATTTAACATTTATTTGGAGAGCAAAGACATCACAAACTTGGATTATCATCATTTTTATCACACAAGTTTCTATTTACAGAAGGGTTCATATGTGAGATTCTTCCTTCTCCAAAATCTGAATTCAGTATAGTTTCCCCCCAAAAAGTTTTCTCTGTACTGTACTATACTGTACTATAACTAAAAGCTTCTCTGTACTAATAGTTCAAGACAATTCCAGAATATGGCATTTCAGAACAGAATGTTTAAGATACACTGATAAATTGAATAGAAAAAGTCTTGAGGGAAATAAACATAACACAGTTAATTTACATATGATTTGATACACAAAATAGCTCAATAATAATTAAAATTACACAGCATATTAATCCCCACCTTTATCAAATTTTTCAAAGGTGTATGCCCTGCAGAAATTTTGTGGACAAATAAAGTTTCCAAAAGGTATCGGGTATAGTGTATACAATGACAGAAGCAGGCCAAGCTGGAAAGAAAATGAAACAGAAATATTAAATCCCTTCCAAAAATCTGGCTTGCCTTATGCATTTCTTTTTTAGTTCACTATGATATTCAATATTAGAAAATAATATTTCCCGTAACTAAAAGACAAGTTTTTAATACTCTTATTCTAGAAAAATTTTAAGTGTATTTTATAATAAAAGCACTGTTACAACACTCTATTGATGACACTAGTAATATAACACCTGCCATATACTATATGCTCACACCTGCTCCAGTAATACATATGAATATAATAATTGCAAATGTGCTCATATCAGAATGAAGCAGATAATTTACTAGCTTAAAAATATCCAAAACTTACTGGAATGCATGTGACATTTTATAATATTCAGAATAACTTTTTCATTGCCTGGTTGTCCTTTAGCAAGTACCATAAATTAGAAGTTCAAATCTCATTTTCTATGCAGCCAGTGCCACTTGTGTTTTGTTTAGCTTTAGTTTTATGTTTGGTTTTGACAATCTAACACATTGTATTATCTTGTTTGTGGCTTTGTGTGTTGGTTTTTCTTGCTGTTGTTCTGAGTATCACCCCTTCTTGTCATTTATATAATTACTATTTTAAAAGTAAATACCGATATAATTTAGAGAAATATATTGTACTTTTATACTTAAAAGTAGTTCTATTAACATAGGTATCTATTTTGTGAATAAAATATAAAATTTCAAAACTTTGGCAATTATTGAAGAAAAACAATATGGGTGAAAGATAACACTTGAACTACTACAAGTTGAGCATAAAAATCAGGATGCCACCCTGGTGTATGGGTGGAGCAACATCCCATACACCAAAAGGTTGTAGGTTTGATCCCCAGTCAGGGTACACACCTGCTTCAGATTTGAGTCCTTGGGGGGACATACTGGAGAAAAGTGATCTACATTTCTCTCTCCCATGTCTCTGTCTCTCTCTGTCTCTCTGTCTCACTCTCCCCCTTTCTGTCTAAAATTGATGAGCATATCCTCAGTAAGTACTAACAAAAATCAGCATGACAATCACTTTATGTAAAATGAAACATTGAGATTCTACTGGGGTATTATTATCACATATATGAATTAATTATTTCTGGTTTGATAATAATGACTTTTGGGGAAAAAAAAACAAATAAGCACAAACATACCAGGCCTAGCCATCTGGAAATGTATTATTATTAATTACTTTAATATATAATTGTGCACCTATGAGGGAAGAGACATTTTATATGTGTTGTGTGTATCTATGAACAATAGATGATTTCTGAATTATGGGAGAGAACAAGCAGTATGAATTTCTGGGAACAAAGTTTTCTCCAGGCTGTCTAACTCACGGCCCATGGGCCACAGGCAGCCTAGGATGGCTATGAATGTAGTCCAACACAAAATTGTAGTTACTCAAAACATTATGTGATTTTTATGGTTTTTGTTAGTGCTTGTGTATTTAATGTGTGGCCTATGACAACTTTTCTTCCAGTGTGACTCAGATACACCAAAATGTTGGGCAACCTTGGAACACAGTATGATAAACAGAAACAAAGGCCCTGACATAGGAGGTTGCCTTAAGCGTTCAAAAGACTGATGAGGAAATGGCTATCTCTCCTAACTTGTTAGTTCTTTTGTGTAAGTATTTATATATAATAAATACTTGAATAATACAATTTTTCATTTTGTAAGAAAGTAAAAAAAAAAATAAGTTAGGCCCAGCAATGTAGCAGAGCCCTAAATGAGAAATTTTGGTTTAAGCTATGATACATATAAATTAATTCACTTATTTACTTTATACTATACTATGAGAGCATAGAAACCAAAATAGCACATATTGTTCTGCCTTTATATTTAAATATATGCAATTTTGTGTATTATTAGTAACTCACTAAGTTTGATTTCATGCAAAATATTACCATTTCATTTAATTTTCATTGACTTCCCTTCAAACATCAACTCTCTGTCCTATGCCTAACTAACGGATCATCCTTAAACAAGCTTGGGTTCAACTCTCCTTATAGAACATCATATTTGAATATATATATATATATTATTCTTTATTAACTAAAATTCAAGATACTAGGGCTGTGAAAGAAGACACTGTCTCAACTTTATAGAGCTACAAGAGAGGCAGTGTATCAGTCAGGTTTCTGTTGAGGAAGACTATGAAGGCAATAATCATAGTTTGAAAAGTTGAAGATAGAGATTTTGCAAATAATGGACTTTGAATTGCAGGGGGCATAGTGGAAGGATTCCAGGTGTTTGGGAGGACTTGGGGAAGGCAACTAATGGAGGACAGTAGAGTTTATTGAGATGGAATGTGAGAGATGAGAGATGACCTAAAAATGTAGGGTTAATGAAGTGGGTGACCTACACAGGGATAATGCATGTACACATATAAATATCTTGTCCTTAAGGCAGATAATCAAACTATGAGTGTTGTGTGCAGGAAATGTTTCTCTGGCTACTTTTCCATCACTAATGATGCAGTTAGAAGCTGTAAGGAGGTGTGGTCTTAGCCACAGTTCAGCTAGTTCACACAATTCCTCTCGTGAGAGGGACCATGATAATTTGGAATATGTAGCCTCTATCTTAAAAAAAAAATAAAACAAAACACTGATTGGATGAAAAATAGCTATGGACTACTTCTCCCTGCAGATGAGGAGGCAGATCCTGCCTTAGCCCTAGTGTTTAAAGGCTTCTAGAATTTTGTTGTGGTTGAGTCACATACCAATCTGAACTGACCTGAAAAATACTTTTAACTCTGTAATTTAATTCAAAGCACTTTTGGAGAATTAACATCGGAGTATGTGGTAAATGGATGTAACATTTGAAATTTGATCTTTTTAACCATGAGAAGTGACATCCAACCCAAAATTAGGTTGTCTTAGAAGACTTGTGTTTGTTTCATAGAGCTCTATTAGATATTTGCATTTCAGAAGTACTTTGTGTATATCTGGTCTGGAATGATTTCATATAAACTTAACATATTTGTTATTTTGGAACCATGTTGCACAACTACATTTATCAGTGAGAAGTTAGAAGACATGCTGTGTTTGTGTTTAAGAATAGTAACCGCCTGTGAACCAATTCCTTTGAGAATACCATGGGAAGAAAAATGTTCTTTTTTCATGCTGTGCTGTAAATCTGGTACATGTCATATGTTTGGTCTAAAAACTGAATGCAGTTGCCTTCCCCTTATGAACTCTTTACCCATAATCTTTCTAAATGAATAAGGCATATTTTTTTGCATTTAAGAGAAAGAAAAACACACTAATGTCTCAAAGGGCCTTCAACAACCTCTTCAATAATGACCAAACCATCATGCCTGAGAGCCGTCTCCCTGTGCCTCCCTGTCCCCACTGTGGATCTGCCCTACCAGCATTCTTTGTGTCCCTATAGATAATTTCCAGAGGAAGAGTCCACTACCTTGCTCTTAAAATCTGACTCATCCCTCCAGAGAACAAAGAAAAAAGTTCAAATGCAACTTTCTTAGAAAAGCTACCTCAGAACTCCCATCAAGGTCACATTTTTCCCTTTCATACTCTAAAAGTAAACAGTGTTAAATAAAGTGTATGTGATTTGTTCATCTACCTTACCATTAAAAACATTTTATTGCATAGCCCTTGTAAATCAAGTAATGTGTTAAGCAGTGAAGGTAGACAAAACATCAAAGCACAACCATTATAAAATTTAACTCTATATATAGAAAGAAAATTGGTTTTGAATATATAGTTTTACAGTGAAACTGTATATATAACATTTTGGTAGTATATTTGTCATGGAAGGAATAACAAGTGCTACTCTGAGTAAGAAATATGGGGATTTTATGTGAAGTTTGAATGGAGATAAGGGAGAGGGAGGTAACAAGGATGAAGGAGGAGGGAGACCACATGTAAAAGCCTGTCTGAAAGGGAGCATGGGACATACAAGGGCAAGAGAGGAGGTCAGTGTGGCTTTAGTACAAACATTAATGGCAAGAAAAGTTTGATTTGGGATAACAAATTCAGCAGACAAATCATTCTCTGTCTTCTAATATCTTTAAGATATAAATTCTGCTTCTCACTTATTATGTTTTCATTTAATCAGGATCTTTTTTTAATTGTTAATTCTATATACGTACATCTCAGTATGGTACCTTGAACGATTATTCTCTCTCTTTAATTTGGTGTGGAGACAGAAAGAGAAGGAGAGGGAGGGAGAAGGGAGACAGAGAGAGAAAGAGATTAACTGATTATTTCCACAATATGCTAACTACCAGTTATATATTCTGCTTATTCTGCTTTTATAACTGCCCTAGTCTTTTTTTTTCTTACTTCAAAGTACATTTTTATTTTGGATTTTTACTTACTAAAGGAAACTTGTAAAATTTTTATTTCCCCATTTATTATTTAGGCAATTATTTCTTTCCTATGCAATATTGCCAATATTCTTAGAGAAATATGTATATTTTAAGCTCTATACAGGCCTCTCAGCTTTATAATTTTGAACTTTTTAAATATTTCTAAATTTTCAGATTTCTCTTGATAATTATAGTTATTAATAAGTCCAGTTGCCTCTATTTTAAAGTATACTTAATAGTTCTTTGTTTATAAATTTGCAAGTTGGTGTGATATATTATTCATGATTACCTAAAATTTATTTCCCTAAATTTGAATACACTTTAATTGATTACACAAATAACTTTATCAATATAATATCTCCATGTTATTTTAACTCCTTAATTTAAATGTACTTTATGTTTTACTTACTGTACCACCGGGTGGCGTGATCTTCTAGAACTCTCTTTCATGTCATATATGTATGGGATCCTCAAATAAAAGAGGAAATATATAAACAGAGGTCCTGTGTATTCAGCCAAAAATACCTGAAAATGAGCAGGTGATTTAAATTAAAGTATATATATTTTAGGTGTTATTAACTTTTACTTATTATACCTGAAAATAAAGCTTTAGATTGAATGATAAATTTGTATAGATGTTCTTAAGGTTTATTTATG